>NC_051158.1:145054105-145151249 GCF_013339745.2 Dermacentor silvarum
GTAATGAAAGCATCTAAAAAATTATTTCCAGCATGCACAGTGCAAGTTCTCAACAATATGCCCAAGGTTCAATGAAATATTTTAGCAAAGCTGCATTTTCAATAACCAAACTGCAGGTTACTTTTTGCATGTTCACTCGCATGCCTCAAATTCTTTCTACACCTTCAACATGAATATTTCAGTAGCTGATGATGGCAACACAGTGCTTTAGCACTAGCTTCGCTGTTACTGTGGCTATTTGCATGTGCCATCCATACATGAGCAGATCAGTTAATGCACACAGGTAGCACCCATGAGAACCAGTAAGAATAAAAGGTAATGATAGAATAAAGCATTCTGATCAGCACTGGGGCTCTCAACTGTTAACACTTAGGCTTGCTTGTTTATCATCTTCCAGAAAGTGTGTGAAGCGAAATTATACAGACGTACAGCTCCTACACATACGCATTCTTCTTTGCTGATGTAATTTCACTGCACTTACCGTTGTGAAGGAATTCTCAGACACACTGGATAGTGCTGCTTATGCTTGCGCTCACATTACATCAAGACAGCATAAAATTGTAATTTCTTCAGAATGAAACAGACCACAACTGCATGTAGAATAAGAGCAGACATGTTTTGATATGTCTCCTTTATGTGAAATTTTGTTGATATGAGCCACTAGTTTGTCCGTTTTCTGTAGGAATATTACATTTAATAGTGAAAATCCCACTACACTGAGGAGTTATCATATAAGGGTGGCACATCAACACAGGTTAAGTGCACTTTTTTGTCGAGCGTAGCAGCACCTTAACTGTTTGCAATAAAAGTAGTGCTGCTGCATTTGAAAAATTATTTTCATTGGAACAGTATGTTTATAGACTTTTCAAGGATGATAACTTTTGTGGTGTCAGGGCTGGTCTGGCCTCAGTCATTCCCTTGGATGGCGACTTGTTGGACAAAGTCTCGGTCACGCTTCTGTTCTTAAGCTCATCCGGGGTCCAATACATTGTGGGCGCCATACGGCAGAGCATAGAGTCAGACGTAGACCGCAAAAATGTCCCGCGAGCCGCCTTTTCTATCCATTGCTCGGATCCAGCATACATCAGTAATATATAATAACAGATACATAGCTTGTAGCTAACAGGTTTATACTGGTCGATACACACTATGCATTTTCTCAACTCTACTGTTTTCTGGCATTCTGGCACATTTATTACTTGTAGTGGGCTGACCTGCATGAGCAGAACTAAATTTTACAGTAAAATTTTAACAAATCTTTTAGACAATCCTAAATAAAATCTCCCAATCATGAATAACAATCACTAAATTTGTTAAATTCATAATGATGTGCAAGAATATTCACTGCTATCTATAGCTTGATGAACTCACTAAAATATACCTTGACATTATGCAGCCGAACTTCAAATAGTTGTGTTGTCTGTAGGACAACTATTTTTTCTCAGGTTGATCTGTGCGGTCACTAGATGCAATATAGAAATGTGCACAATCATTGCGTTCCAAGAATTGCATGATTACATAATTATACCATAGGCATTAATGTAAACAAACAAAATGTCACACCAGTGACCTTAACGTAAAAAAAAAATATTAGTCCACCAATTATGCTTTCTAGCGCCGTTTTGGAGACCTACGCACTCACGAGCACAGTGCACCATCTAACTTATAGTAGAAGTACAATTTCGTGTTCTATAGTTACTTTTTCTGTGTGGTGGCAATTTTTATGGGCTTGGAAGACGCAGGAGTTTGAAAGCGAAAATGGCCATCTCCACAAGCATCGAGACTGCTTTATGGTGGCTCAGTTAAAGGAGCCATCGAGATAGTCTTGCAAACAGCTGTTTCTTTATGCCCGCTTTCCCATTGTTGTCATTTCTGCACACTCTAAATTTTACTACCACCATGAAATGCAGATGATCTGCAAACACTTCTCGTACATTTGTATGCATTGAGAGCAAGCATAGTTGTGCTTTCATGGGACACTGTTCTACACAGGAAATTGTGTGAATAGTGTTAAGCAATATTAAAATCAACTAAAATAAAACATTTATATGAGACAAAAATACGGAAGCAAGCATATTACCACGGTCAGATTTTCTACTTGGCCATTCCCGCCAAACAAAAGTGGCTGCAGTAGAGTGCTGTAAACTGACCCCTTTTCACTTATTTTGGTATGCCTGTGGTGAAGCAAGCCAATGAAAACAGCACCAAAGGGGTGCCATGAACTCGGCCACTTGCGGAAAGCGACATGTGATCATAGTGTTGCACGGCACAGCTGATTGACATAAGCCGCCTGCATACATCATTTATAAGAGGAAGCCATTGCCTGCTTAGGAAGCCTTTCCCAGAAATGTTGGCGTGTAGGCAAATGTGAACAGGCGGATGCCGAGTGCCACGTTTCACTAGTGGATTAGGATCACGTGGTAATGCTGTCCAAAAACTGTCATCTTGTCCTTGATACGTACTGTGGGCACCTTACCGACAGCATGAAGGCTGTGCTCTCCCAAGCTTGAATGGACATCGCTATTATACCAGGTGACATGACGAATTAGCCTCAGCCACTTGACGTCTGTATCAACAAGCGTTTTGAGAATTGCCCGCGGAAATATTTCGGCATCTGGCCGAGTAATAAAGGGTGTAAATTAGCAGCAACAAGTTGTACTAAATGCCCATAACTAACGAAAATGGCGAGCTGGGTCACTGCAGCACGGGACACGACAGGAAGCTTGATTGCATGCTTTCAAGGAGAGCAGCAGCTGAAGTGCACTAGATATGGCACCAAAGATTGCGTGCTCTTTTATGCCGACAATGATAAGTAGGTAAGCGACAAGGCTAGCAGCAACGACAGTACTGCATGGGCTGGGACGGTTCGTGACTAATAAATGCTGTTTGAGTTTTGTGCCTGTTGCCTAACTTGTCCGGCTTACATTCAAGAAAAGCACTTTTTTTTAACTGGCTTGAGACCTTCAGGAGCTGGCTTAGGAGTAAACCCGGCGTAGATTTGAATAAATATGGTACTCGGCCATGAATAAAGTTCATGGTTCGTACACAGCTACTTACATCCATACAGGAAGAACAAAAGGGACATAACTCAATTTCTTGCCCCATTTTGAAATCTATGAGCACTTTCAGCACGTAAATGTAATACGGATCCTTAAAGAACAGTTCTACGATTTTAAAATTATATTTCCTTCATCTCTTGAGGATCCGAAGACAACATCGATGGCCTCGCCAGTAAATATGTCGATGTCAGCTGCAAAAGAAAACGTACAACTTTTCCCTTGAATTGCCAGGTTTCATAAAAGTTCAGTATTTAAGACTTCAAAAGCAGTATAGGAGTCCCATGCTATCGAAAAAGCATAATGTAACCATTACACATTGCCAGGGCATATAAACCCAAAACTGGTAGATTAATGCGGTTTCTTGGCGCAAGGGCCAGATGTGGCCAAAGAGCGCCAATAAACCAGAAATGTCTGTGAGAAATATTGTGTGGGACATGCCACACACTGGTACCTTGCAAACATGACCATTACCACGGCCGCTGGATTAAAAAAAAATAGGTGCGGCTTGCTGAGTCACGTCGCCGCGAATGGAAGAGTGCGTCTCGGCTACGTTGACAGTTGCGGCCGCTGTTTTTAGTGAGGACGCCACTGCAACGGTACGCAAGGCAGAGATTGGTTCGTGCTACAATGTGGTTGCCTCATTATCTATGCGTGTTGGTGTGCTTTTTCGTGCGCATTCTCGTGTGCTTTTTTTGTGTGATCGTGTGTGTGAGTACCTTGCCTCATGTTTCCTGTGCTTGAGTGCGGTTCCTTGGTGTGCGCGTGTGGGGCAGACGGTTTTTTCTAGCGGGTGATACCACGAAGCTGTTGTGGGCCGCTGTGCAGCTCGGCGGCGAGAAGAGATGCAACTGTGAAGTACCACGAATTCCCCTGCGATCTACAGCGTCGGGAAGCGTGGCTGAAGAATATTTCTCGACAAGGGCCGTCAGGGAAAGGAAGCAAGTGGGAGCGAAGCGAGAGGTCACAGGTATGTTCATTACATTTTACTGAGAATGACTATAAAAAACACGAAGATTAGGCTCTTGCTGCCGACTGCGGTCCCTACTGTGTTTTCCGGTTATAGACTTCAGACTCGGCCCAGGCGGCGCTGCGGAAAAACCCGCCACCAGCGCCCCCATCGCAGCCTTGGCGCAGACTGAGTAGTGCAAAGGGAGCTGTTCGCAAGCGTAGCTGCATCGGCCACAATGGAGCCCCCTCTTTCGGTTGTGTTGAGGCACAGTTTTCTAAAAATCAAAGACCTGGAAAGCTTCTTCCGCCCATCTACGCTTCGGAAAGGGAGGAAGCTCAGCAGAGTGAAGTACGTGTATAATGTAAAAGGAGTTTCAGGTGTTATTTCAGCGCGCTGCAACTCGGAAGCAGAGCGAGCATCGTACGACATCGAGTTCGAGGCAAGCACTCCTACGTCCATTCTATAGCGCCTAAATGTGATAAATTTGGGTACATACATAATGTCAAAGGCTTGATGTACGTATATGATTAATTCAGTTAGCTATGTAGCTTACGGTCAATGGTACAAAGCTCGCTTTATCAGGAGCGAATGGCCCTGGCGACCTTCGCCTTTTCAGTTGCGTTCTCGCTTCAGCTCTCGATTTCTGGGCGTTCGAGCGTGTTATCGCGCATCTTCGAATGTTCTCTTCACGGTTGTTTTCCGTTTGTACTTACTGCAAGTGGAGATACGTGCGTGTCCGCTTTCGCGGGGCACAATCGAAGGCAAAACAAACCTAAAGGTGGTCGTGAACGATATTTTGGCATTTATTCGTTTGAACACGTGTTAGCGTTTGCTAGTTAAAACCGGAACATTGAGCCTTCAGAACGTACGTGCGCGATGCGGCGTGGATTATGATGTTTATCGTGTGTGTGCGTCTTGAGTCTGACTCTAGCTGCTCACTCCGTGTTACACGGCGCACGCACACCATAAGAGACTGCTGAGCTTCGTAGTAAGTGGGAACATGACTCTAGCTCGAGACAGCTATCACGTTCATGGCAATTTACAACGCAACAGTAGCGTCGATTGCGGCGTTTCTTCGTAGCGCGCGGAGCTGTCGCGGTTGCCGACGTGCTCGCCATCGTTCTGACGAGTGATCCAACAAGCACTTCATGGCTTTATGGCATTTCGGCGGCGCGTCTGACTACCGGAGCAATTCATAGCTCTCTTTCTGGGTGTTAAATGCACAAAAAATTCACAATATGAACCAAAATTAAATTAAATCGTTGTTTCGCACTCGCTAGCTGCTTATGCAACTTAGTAAGGAAGTCGGACTTTGCACTACTCAATTATTACCTCTTCGCACCGGCAGGTGGCGCTACGCGGCTTGCAAAACTCCAGAGTCGGACGTCTATCCGTCGTACGTGCAAAAAAAGAAAGCGCCAGCCCAGGAAACTTTTTTTTTCGAGCCCAGGAAAAACAGCGGCCGTAACTGTCAGCTAAGCCGAGACGTGCTCTCCCACTGGCGGCGACGCGACGCAGCAGGCCGCACCTTTTTATGTAAAAAGAGCCATGAATACATTGATCAACTTCGGGCTGTTCAGAAGTCCCACGATGTGGCGGTGAGGCTCGGCCCTCCCATCCCAACGCGGGAGTGGCCCGCAGTCTTGCCCCTATGAAAACGGGGTGAAGATTCTTCCGGACCTCAATAAGTTTTACTACCTACTTACCTAGCGGCCGTGCCACTGCCAGCGCAGAGAGAAAATTGAAACGGGCCAGGGGAGTTCAGTTGAAGAGAAGAACGAAGCTGGGCTGGATCGGGTGTGGCACCGTGGACTGTTTTCGCTGAACGATACCTTCGCATTCATCATCTTGTAAACAAATGTGATCCATCGTCTTGAAGTCGTCTTGAAGAAACACGTAATTCCACTCCCGAATATTCGTATTAGAGCACTTCATTTCAGGTGAGTCGAGCGGGCAGCTTTCATGAAGAGCATTGAGGCTCACTCTACAAATGATTGGCACTCCTAGGGCAGACGTTTCACATATGTGGAGTAATCGGCACTTCTAATAACGACTTCAATATTCAACCTGTAATGTGCAACTATAAAACGCGTTATTTACCGCTTCATTATAGAGTCACTGTCGCGCGTACAAACGCGGCTGTGGGAATGCTTCTCCGTGAACGGCTGTACCCGAGCTGTGGCGCCAGAGTGGGCGCGAGGAGAACTAGGCCCGAGACGCGGTTTCACCGCCACGCAACGGACCTCACCTTATTTTTTATCCAGGGGCCGTGCCAGTACAATGACGCTGCAATCTTCAATACATAGGTAACTATTTGTGCATAAACTCAAGGGACTCGGGTACAGTCAAACCTCGTTAATACGTACCCGCTTAATGTGTAATTGCGGTTTAAATGTAGTCGCGAAGCCCCACCCAGCCTGCATTGAACCCCATGCCTGACCACTTAAGCCGTAGTCGCTTATTTGTCATCAAATGGTTATTGCGTACGGTATTTTCTTTCTAGTTTTACAGGCACAGGCACAAAATCAACCAAATTTCATGTGCGGTGAAGTTTGGTTCGCGAGTTGCGACACCCGGACGACAGCCGCCAGCGATAGGGACCTTAAAACATGGTCATCATGACGCATTTCCTGCTCATACAGCTGTTGCTGAATTCAGCGCACAGGAGCACGGCCTTCGAGATTGGCTTCCGGTAACGCGAAAAAGCTGCCGATAGGAGGGGCGAATACGCTGTCGCCGCCAAATTCAATCCAATTCAAGTTGTAACCGCGCAGAAGCACACTTTGTAGCGATAGCAATTTTATGGACGCTCCATTTCTGCCCGCGTGCCATACGCTGTATGTGCGAGCGAAAGCTTGCAAGGGTCAGCCGACGTTTGCGGCCGAATACAATCTCACGCGCGAGGGAGAAAGGAGGGGCAGAAGCATGCTTCTGTCGCGCGTTAGGCACAGCAGAGGAGGCGAGAAAGTGAGGGTGCTGGGCGGCGGCCGCGCGGGCGCTTATCTTGAAAGCAATCTACGACGTAGAGAAAGTGCGCGTCCGCACGGGCCTCGTCTTGAAAGCGATCTGCAATGTGAACAAAGTGCAACTAGTGCCGGTAGGTTCGTGTGCGCTGTGCTTTCAACCTTTAGTTCGCATTGACGGCACGAAGGTCAATTCACTGGCTGCTCTTGCTGCGCCTACTCACTCCTGCGTTGTCACATCGAGTTTCCGCGGTCATCGAGAGAGATCTGTTCATATTTACCTGTGCACGCTTTACACCGTGCTTGTTAATTTAGTTGGTAAGCGAAAGTTTACAACTTTTATGACCAATAAAACTACTATCCTTAGTTCATATAGTTGTCTACCAATTTGCAATCGCAATTGATGCTTCGCCTATCGGGTGAAACTGACATTTTCTTTCTTCATTCCGCCGGTGTGCTTGCAGTCGTGGTGTTGCCGTAGTGTTGTTTGAAAGATGCCGTCGTCGCGGCAAGTGAAGATAACCAATTTCTTGCTGCCTACCCCAAAATAAAGTCAGTACGAGAGTGTATGTTTGAGAGCATCGCGACATAGTTCGTTTCCAGCCGGTAAGTAGCTGCTGAAGTGACATTGGCTGCTAATCCGCACATCATTTAGTGCATACCTGAATACCGTTCATGGCCGACTACGTATTAACAAGGTTTGACTCTATAAGTAGCAATCATCAAAGGCAATGACTGTGAAAAAACAATCTGTAAGTATAATGTTTCAACTGCCATACAAGCAGCCAAGCAGAACCACAGCATGTAACACAAATCAAGCAACGCTGTGGCTTGGCGTTGCACAACCCTATTAACAAAATAATCTATAATATCATAGTGTGACGTTTCTTCCAAAAGTAAGGTGCAGTACACCAGGCACATGCCGCAACTGTCTCATGCACTGACAGCAATGCCTAACGATGCGTGATCAAAAGGTTTCCGAGCTGTTCAATGCCAGGCATTCCATGAATGGCGCTTGACTGAATTTTATCAACAGTTAAGAGTATGAACTGCATTTCAAAAAGATCTCCCCAAAAAAAGTTTACTCCGTGTCATATAAATTTTCTACTAAAAGGCAAGATATGGTCCAAGATAAAAATTTGTAAAAAAGCTTTTCGCACTGAATTATTAATTGAACGATTTGATAAGTGTTTCTTGGAATTGTTTGTTCTGCAGTTTCAAAAATAGGTGCATTATGCTACAAATTTGAGTTATAAAATCGAATCCTTTTCTGGAATCAGTTTTCATGTTTTGTGCTGGTTCTACACAATGCATAAAATCCATGCATAAAATCCATTAAGAAAGGTTGGGAACTTATTAAGTAATGTGAAATGTGCTAGAAAAAATTCTAATGTTGACAACACTAGTTTAGTTGTGTTCAGCCCCAAATTGCATATTGAGATCTCCGGACAAATGCTGCCGGCTATGCATTTCCCAGAAACACGCATTGACATTTCCTCTAGCAAGTGTAGCAGAATTTGTCTTAAGCAAAAAAGGTTAAGACAATGCTCTGCACTGTCTTCACTGCACTGCACACAACAGTATGCACAGAACTGGCGATACAGTGTCTGAGCTCTTTCGGTTATGGACTCTGAATGTGGTACCTGGGCCCTCAGCAAGGCAATCCATTATGTTAGCTGCAGATAGGATAATGCATTCTCTATATATGTATTCTTACTGGGTGCACATTGTATTTGGATGTATTGCACACTAAAGATATATGGTTTCAGCATGTGTCACAAGTACTGCTTGTGCTCAAAAAAGCATTAATTATTTCAAACAGAGGTCCTCATCCCCCTGAGCAGAAAAGATGATGCAACATCTAAACCACTGCGTGCAAGGCAGTGTTAATAGGGATGCCAGACTTCTTTCTATAGAAACGCGCATGCTTTGAGTGGTCAATGTTTCAATATCAGCTTGTCCACGCAAATGTACTAAGCCAAACTGGCTCAGATCTGAAAGGGCATATTTTGTCAGAGGGACACTTCACTACTTTGAACCCTCACCACCATCTTATATTGTTGCTGGGCTCACATTCTACTCGCATATTCAACAGCTTCAACTGGCTAAGTACTCGTAACATTAATAGCCCGACTGTAAGCATGACATTCTGCCACAACTTATCCCTCTCACCACACGGGAAAGCACCGCAGCATTGTCTGTCAGTTCTGTGTGCAGCATCGCATGCATTGCAATGAGAAACATTAGAGGGACCATACACTACAATCAGGGGTGTGCAAATAGTGATTTTTGACACCAATTTGTTTACGAATCGAAAAGTGCCAGAGCAAATCGAACTGAATAGTTTTCGAATAGTTTGTGAATTGAACAGTCGTTATCACAACTAACGTAAAACGATGTTCGCATTCTAGTATTTTTAAAGTTAGCACGTTTCTATCATTACATAGCACATTATAAAGCGTTTATTAAATGCACAACTAGAGCATTAGTAGCAAACAAGCACGATCTTCACATGTGCAGGACTCTGCAGAGTGCAAATCATCGCTGTATTGCCTGTAAAGCATGGCTTCCTAAGCGACGTAGCCTGCTCTACTATGCAAGTTCTTATGCTTTGCCTATACTATGACCGCAGGAGTGAAAATTGACCATACTTTCGCTCAAATTTGGGCATAGCTGACGTTTTGACATACGTGAAAAGCATTAATAAAATAGTCGCATTTACGAATAGTGACCATGTCATTCGAAGATCGAAGCGAATAGGACACTATTTGATTCGTTATTTGAAAGTTGCGAATATTAGCACCCCCTAACTACAATTAAAGTGAAACAAAACATTTGCTACCAAAGTCACTCGGCATCATGCTTTCGATAGGGCTACATTAGCCATCATCAGGCACTGAAAAATGAAAGTTGAAATCGGTTTTACAACATTGTAAAATGTAGCATTTCTCATATTTTAGAAGGCATTTTCTCTCTTAAAAAGGGAAACCATACGACCTATTTCCTTTATGTTTGTATATACCATATAATAATAATTGCGTGTCATGTTCCGTTTATGTTGCTTCACAGATACTTTCAAATTTGAGAAAAAGCACTCCACATGAAAATGTAGCCAGTTGATCTTTGGTAGCTTTTTCTGGTAAACTACTAGGTTCTGTTAAAAACAAAATTCAGTTGCATGCTTTTGAATGGTGTGCCCACCATATCTATTTAGTCACGAAAAAAAAGTGAAATATACAACCCGCTTGGATCTCGTGAAATTTCCTACATGACCGGGCATGAATCATTGTTAGCATGAGTAGGCGTCAGTGACACCATAAAAGCAAACGTGAAAAAGTGCAAACGGTTGCAAATCTATGATGATGAGTGCCTGTAGGCTCAAATGAATGTACCTTTTTCTAATTCAGCTATGTGCATGCACGTATCCTCGCCCCACCTGCATTCCACGCCGCGCCGCCAGTATCGTAGGGTAGGTGTGCGAAGTGAGTGCGTGAACCCTTGCATGATCCACGGTAATTTACTGAGCTTGAGGGGCAGAACAATAATTTTTCTCGTGTTCTGGGCGAGAATATTGGTTAAAGGAAACACTTAGCTGTTCGTGGGAAAGACTGCAAGCACTTTTGTCGATGAAAAAGGCTCCGCGAACTAATGCTCGAGCGATAGGCGCAGCGTTTGCGACGAATCTAATGCAGGTACTTTCTGTACTTTCGATTAAACAAACCGGCGTGGAATGGTAAACGTATTGTACTGGAGTGGAGCGTACGGTCAAAAAAAAAATACCCCATGTTATCTGTGAGTTATCACGCGATTCTTGCTGAGGGAGGCAAGCATGCGTTCTACCGAGTGAGGCAAGCATGCCGTTCCACCACAGGTCGTAGGGGACAATTGGTTCGAAATCCACGACATTCTCTGGTTTAAGATTTGCACTGCGGTGTGCCTGACAACTGCAGTGGCCATGTCCACTTCACATTGAACGAATACAAGCATCTCCAGCTTAACACAGTGTAACGCAGTCATTCTCGCCAAGATGACAGCTGTGGCTTTAGCTGTGGACTCTATGGATGCTGATTGCCATGCGACTTCGACCGGACCACTGCATAACCCATACCAAAACAAAACAGAAAGGAAAAATAATACTAAAGCAATGCCCTACAACAGCAGTGGGTTGAAGAATTGGTGGAAGCATGGAGGAAGGAAAAAAAATTTTTTAAAGTTTTTTCGTCCCTCCAAGGGTGGAAGGCACTAAGTTGTAAAGTTGTACAAAAGCCTAATGATGAGAAATTTGGACGACTGCATTAGGCTTAAGCATTCTTAAAATGACCTCCCACCTCATATGAGAGTAATTATGAATTTGACATTGATCGTTTGTATGTTTTGTATACGTGGTCAATGAACCCGATTATTGCCTTTCATTCATTTTGCCCATCGCGTCATGTAGAGTGGCATGATCAGATTTCGCTAAGCGCAATAAATTTTCAGCACACGCAAACTCGCACAACACAGACGTGCATGTCACAGATGCACATGCGCGCGGGCTGCGATTTTGTAGTGATTCCTTCTCCTGATGATACTCATTTTCGCTCTTTTCGCGCTTTGTCAGTGGTAAGAGCGACGCCCCGCCCTCGTTATCAAAGCGATGAGCCGACCGTGAGCGGTGGATGATAAGAGGGGCATATAATCGAGCGGAATGCATCGCTAGAAAACCGCGACCCTGCAGTAATCAAAAAGAGTTTTGGAAGTGAGCGTTTGCATCATAACTTCTTTGCCTGCGTGCACGTTAAGTTCATCGCTCTGTCATGCATTGTCAAGCAGCTGACCACGTCTATTAGCCCGGAATATAATACCCAGACGAAGAATAAAGGCAGTGTTCGGGCGACCATATTTGTTTCCGTCCGCAACCTCCTGCTCGCGTCACACAAGTCGGCAAGATAAAGACCTGGCAGCCACCGCATCGTGATCACATCATCATGCAAGAATTAAGCACCACGCCGTGAACCCCATGCGCAGAGATCCACCACCTACACAGACCAGCATCATGACCGCACCATCGGAAGCCCTGGACGTCCCCAAGTACACTGGATCAGCGGTCGATGGACCCGTAGAAGACTGGTTTCGCTTCTTAGAGCTCCACGCAACCGCTGCATCATGGTCGGAACGGGAGATGGTCGCATGCTTCGATGAATACCTGAACGGTGAGGCATTTCGCTTCTACCTGACCCACATATTTGAATATAAAGAATTATGGAAAGAAATCAAAGAAGAGATGATCAGTCTATTTAAAGTATACGCTGGCGACTCCCTCTTTATCCAACAGCTGGAGAAATCGCAACTGGGTCGCCGTAGTCACCCGCAGTCTCCACGTAGCTATCATCATGAATGCCAACCAAAGCCACGCATGACTCGATCATCCACAATTTCCTCAAGTAGTGGTCCTCCCGAAAAGACGAAAGAAAATCGCAAGCCTACCATGATTTCACCAGTCACAGTAGACGCCTCCGTCCGCTGAGCGATATACAAGTCGCTTCGCTTCAAGACCAAACCTTCCACCAGGTTTCAGTGCCATGCAGGAGTCGCGAATATGTGCGTCTTCACTATGCTATCATACTCCTGCCATCGCGAATCCATCAGATGCGTTCGCTGCGTCTTATACGTGCGACCCGCCGCCTGGTTTCCAGTCACGCCAGTCCTCTACGACGCTCATTCCGCAGCCCGTGCTTCACAGAATTGCTTCGCATGACACATCCAATTTTCCAGAGTCGGACCTATCACTGGAAGCGCGTGGTGAAGTCACGTATACAGCCACATCATCCAATGATAGAGCATCCAGGATTCTAAGCTGCATCAATTCAGACTACGGTACCGTTCGCCCCAGTCAAGAAAAGAGCGCTGCTATAACTTCCAGCGGTGACATGAAGCATATCGCCTTCCCGCCAAGACAACAGAAGGAAACACAACCTCAACAACTACCACCGCAACATCAAAAAGGTCAACATCAACTCTGTCAACAACTTCAACGACCACGATGACGGCTTCGACACAAACGACGACAAAGAGCATTGCCGAAAACACAGATGCGACAAGAAAGGCGTGAGCGCGCCAACCTACTAAACCCAAGGCGAACCCAAGCAGGTCGTCTCCCAAGAAAAGAACATCACCAAGAACATTTTCAACACCATCAGTCAAGACTGCCCCTATTGCGGAGACAACCTCGACGACACCGCATGCGATGGCGAAAAGGACGGGTGCCCTTTTCTTGCCTCAGAAACCTCGAACAACAAGGAGTTATTTCAGGAAACGCGCATCTCAAACCATCAGAACTCAGGAAATTAACGCGCCAATGGTACCTCTCACGTGAGCGCACTATCCCAAAGAAAACTCGCAACGTGCATCCCTTCATCCGCACTAATTTCAAGAACAAACACCGCTCCTGCTGCATCAATGCACTTAAACTGTACGCACTTAAATCAGGCGCTCAACGCATACTACGATCAGTGTTCAAAAGCTACGGCACATGCAGACGTCGTCGGGTACGAAATAGTCGGGCTCGTCCACCAGAGCTATGCGTCAAGACGTTTCTTTGAAGTTGTCAAGGGTTACAGAGCCATCTTGGACTAATGCACGTTCTTATGCTTTTCATTCATCCGCCCTTGCAAATACGATTCTCTCGAGGGGAGGGGGAAGCGTGTGACGTACCGCACAAGGACGGTGCGGTGCATTAGTGGTGAAGGAGGAAGACGAAAAATAAAGGCAGTGTACGGGCGACCATGTTTGTTTCCGTCCGCAACCTCCTGCTCGCGTCACACACACACACACACACACACACACACACACATATATATATATATATATATATATATATATATATATATATATATATGAAGACCAAAGCGCACGGCCAATGCAGCGTACAGAAAAACAACATGCTTTTCTTGTCGTAGCAATGCAGTACACGCATCGTTAACAGAGCTGATCAATTACATATATGCACATGGATAATATTATGCAAAATGATACCGCCGATACAAGGAAACATTGAACAGCTTGTTTGTGTTCGGAAACCGTGATCAGGCATACAAACTAACAAAATACTGCATATTTCTGTTCGAGTAATAAATGACGAGGAATTATAAACTTAATTGTAATTGCACCGAAGCTGCGTGCCACGCATTGAGCTCAGAAATGAAGATTATAAGCACGAGGTTTCTCAACAACCACAATCATACGAAAGTAATTGTTCTAGAAACAACAGCTGCACTCCAACCAGAGCATTAAAGCGGGCACTAACTGGCCGCGGTGGGGCAGAACTTAGCAAGTGAATGGTGCCTGGATATTTCTTTCAAAGCTTTTTATTTACTAGTTCTAACAACGTACCATTATTTCATATTATTGGAGTACAGTTGCCCCGACACCACACGCCTCAAGAACACGGAAGCGACAATGGGGACACCAAAGCCACATCCCGGACTGGTCCATGGGTTGGGGCTCGCCGAGGCCCCTACTCACGGACCTCCTTCCTTCCAAATTTGATCCCCCCGCGGCCCCTTGGGTGCCCTAGAGATGCTGCGCTGCCTGCTTTATAGCTTTATATATAGTCAGGTGTTCTGCTAAGGCCTCCGTTTGCCGTTTACATATGTGCCCTCCTGGAGCAGTACTTGTAAAAAAATCGTTGCGACAAAAAGAGCACCCGGCAACGAAAAAAGCTGTCCACGACTTCTGCAACGGCACTCAGATCCTTTCCGAGTAATTATAGCATAGGTACGACGTGGTTTACTCAACATGTAGATCGTGCGAGCCGCTTTTACGAATGTGCTGCAACACGAAAATATGGTAGCATTGCCACTAAATATGCAATGACATCGGTCACGGTTGACTCTATGGTAGGATCAGTTCGCAAGGTACAAAAGTTCTAGCCATTTTCTGGTCTGGCCTGTGTGTGTGCTTCTTAATTCATGAGCAAGCATGAGTAAAATTAAGATGTAGTATCTTTCTCCATTGGAATATTCCAAAACCATCTTCTCCGCTGTCGTATTGCTCTGGCTTGTTTAGATCGCATCTTGTGCTTGCAAAATAAAACTTACGAAGAAACAGAAACACAAAGCACATTTTTCCCTTTCGCGAACCCATAAACAAAAAAAATTATAAATCAATAAGTAATCAATCGTATATGCGTGCATTCCTTGTTTCATGATGTGTATGCCTCCGCGCTCCACGTAAGTTTTCTTAATCCTTTATTTGTCAGGTTACTTAAAGTAAACAACTTATGAGTTCGTAATTTTTCTTAATTATTTCACGGCTTTCCGCAACTTTACAAGCTTTTACGACGACCGATGTACAATAACATCTTTGCGTATGAGTTGTTTGGCTGTAATCACGGCATACAAATAAATTACAACATTTCCTTTTGCATTTTTAGTCACATCATAATCTTTATAATCTAACCAGTTATAATTTGACATTGCCTTAGCATAGTGTGATATCGTCAGTAATACCGTGATTCTGAGCACTAACGTGAGGCGAAGCCAAGCTTACTAAAGCTTATTAAAGCTTGCAGTTGATGGGATCGCGACTAGGTATTGCTTACGCCTTTATATTTATGTAGTCCGTATAGTCACATTGGACTGCCTCGCATTGTTCGCCCCAGCGAAAAATTTAGGCTTCGAACTTTGCAATGTCCCAAAATCAGCGGAAGCATTACAGGCAGTACCTGCAGCCGGACTCGAACGTTCAAGTTCCACAGCAAACTCGAGAGTACGTGCTGAAAAGACCAAGGTCATCCACTGCTGCTAGTCAGGTACGTATCATTGTTGTAAGTTTCACTACTTCATACTGCGAATAACAAAAAGCAGTTACGAGTCTTATGGCGTGAGGGGCAAACTATGACGCGTCAAAGACGGTCGAGCCAAGGAACGCGTAGCATAGAGAAAGAAATTCAACAAGAGGGGACACTCGGCAAAACTGGCAACAGGAAACACGTCACCATACGTCACGCTATACTTTTGACACCGAACGTTAGCTGCCGCGAGCATCGAAAAAAAAGAAAGTGAACTTAAGTTAACAGGCATTGATTTATTTTTAAGTTCTTTGCCGCGAAAACAAAAACGTTTTCAGTACAAATGAACGTAAGCTTTGCGACTTATTTTCCTTGCCTTACCTAGCCACAGGTCAATGACGCGCGAGAGACATGCGTCATCCGCCAGACACTCCCCCGAAGCCAGCGAGCATGGCTGCGCGCGCGTTTGAGCGCTCGCGCGCGGCGACCCGTCTGTCCCCCCCCCCCCCCCTTTTTTTTTTTTAATGTAACCTGGTTTATTGGGCTCTCGGCGTATTCTTGCGTTCCTTCTGCACTGGGACAAGACACCACTGCACTATTGGACTACGGCAAGGTAAGGAATCTTGTTTCACAGTCTACGAGGCAATTAGGGTTACGGCACGGGACCGAGACTTGAGACGCAGTTAGCGAAAAACAGCTCGGCCATCCTGGCGCAGGTAATTTGAGTTAATGTATCGTGCTGAGGCATGATTCCGACGTTTCCTAGGGGATTATGGTAACTTATTTCGGTTTTTGAGCCACACTGGCTGCACAGGGCGCCGTGTCGCAGTTAGCGAGAACTAACTCGGCCGTGGTGCGTAGTCTAGTGCATCTTGCTAGAAGTTTGTGCCCCCTTCTCTGACACCAAACATTACTGAAAAGTATTTTCATAACTTTCTGAGGTACTTTTGAGGCACGCTGGCCGCACAGCGCGCTGTGACGCAGTTAGCGATAAGCAGCTCGGCCGTGGTGATAAAGTTAGTTTGGCGTGTAATGAATCTTACAGGGACAAGTCTGCGACGTTTTTTGTGGCTCCACAACAACATATACCTTCTTTCGGTACTCACGCCTGTTGAAAACGCGATGGGCGATTGCGAAGAGTGATAACATGGGGTGTGCTGCTGGCGCCGGCAGAACGCGCGAAAGATTCCGCTGACGAACATATCAGAAACTTGTAATGCGAAAATTCCGTCTTCTAAAGGACTGAAAAAAAGGCATTGCACCTACGCATTCGTCTTGAGTGCCTGTTGCGTCCATCTCTATGTATGTAGCGTACCGTCGCGTCGCCCGAGGCCAAGGGTTGGAAACGCGAAGTCGCCCGTGTATTTGTGCTGCCAAAGTGCAGAAAATCATGCCCGGAAATGGGGGAACGCTTGGAAATCAGATGTTTTCATATTTTATGGTATTGTTTGGGATAAGTCGGGTATTTTCTACGCCATGTATGTAAAAGCGAATTGCTTTTGTTTGTAATGCCGCCCATTCACCGCTTTCGCACGTTTCGCCTCTACACGCAGTATTCCTATGTCTAAACACCAAAATGACCCATGCTTGTAACATGCTGTTACGTGCTTGTAAATGTAACATGCTTGAAATTTACTTTTTTTTCAGCTGGTGCCGTCCGGTGGAGCTTCATACCGGAACTGCCTTACCTGCTGGGGTCACAACGTTGGATGAACGCACAAAAAGCGCGGAACGAGCTTTTATATAGAGCAAAATAAATATTTCCTCATTGCACAAAAGGTCTTGCGTCTACTTTGTGAAATTGCACGTGGCACAGATTCGATGGGACTTTACGAGATCGTTCGCAATAATTTTTACTAAATAATAAACCGAATCTGCACGAAGAGCAAAAAAAAAAGGGGGGGGGGCGCTGCCGGCGAGCTAGTTAGCGTTAAAAATACGCGCGCCCGAAACCGGAAGTGATTGACGCGGACCGCTTGGCACGCTGCAGTCACTTCGGCCACTGGCCCCTACGGGAGTGTCCCCACTTGTTGAATTCCTTTCTCTATGCGCACGAGGAGTAAGGATTATAAACAGGGATAAGGTGCCTCAGAAAGGCTGGCCAACGTTTCGATAGGAGGACCTATCTTCGTCAAAGGCGGCCTCGTCATCCTCGGCGGGTTAGTTTTAAAGGGTTAGTGGAGTGACGCAACGTCGATGTCCGCTGTGGCTGTCTGTAAAGGGAGAGACTGAAAAGAAAATGAGCGCCGGCGCTTGACTGGCTAGGCGCGGTTTCTAAGACGAGGCGACAAGAGCAGGAGAGCGAGAAAGTGACAAAAAAAAATATAAAAAAAAACACCGTCAGAGGGGGTTGGGGGAGCGAGAGGCGAGTGAGCGTTCGGAGGAGTCGTGGTCGGCGTGCGTTTGGGGTCCCTGAAGAGCCGGTCAGTGTGCAGGTCACAATACGAGTTGAAAGCATGACTTGAGTAGCGTAGCATCAAGGCATCGGGTAATTTTGTGGTTGACAGGGAGCAGCTTGGTCCGTCAAGGGACGTTAGCCTCACTAGTTCGCCCTAGGCGTCGTCGCGGCGGTATACAGAATTGGCGAGACCTTGTGTGGTCAAGGCGCCGAAAAAGGTATCCTGGCGTCTGGGATTTTGGACTGTCTCGGTGTGGATCTCGTGTGGAGAAAAAAAAAACCGGCGCAGGAGGGTGACAGTGTAGAAAAAATATAATTAGAAATTTAAACCTGGGGGGGGAGACAGGCGTACCTGGAAAAGCGCTCGTATGGTTGATCAATGCGTAAAAGCATGGAGGACGATAATGAATTGAGTGGTAGGGAAGATGCAGGGAATAACTGGAAATGGAAGAATAGGTGAGGTTGAGGGAAAAAAAAGAGAAAAAAAAAACCGGCACAGGTGACTGACAGCGGAAGAAATATAATTTGAAACATGAACACTGAGGGGACAGGTGTACCTGGAAAAGCGTTCGTATGGTTTATCAATGAATAAAATCATGGAGGAGGATAATAAATTGAGTGGTAGGGGAGATGCAGTGAAGAACTGGAAATGGAAGAATAGGTGAGGTTGAGCATCGAGATTAGCTGGAGGTTTAACTTGTTTTGCGCCTTTGTTAATGGTATAACAATTTAAGGTTTATGTTACTGCTTTTAGCGATTCTAAGTTGCCACGCGATAAATTCATCCCCGTGGGGTGCAGGCATTTAAACTTGTGTATGAGGTATGATTCTGTATATTTTCTCTCGCGAGGTGAACGAAAATTTGTTTGTAGTATATAGAATCTTGCTTCATCAAATATATGGCCGTGCTCATTGAAGTGGCTGGCTACTGCTTTAGGTAAATTGTGTTTTGTATCTGCGCGATGGCCGTTGAGTCTCGTGTGCATTTCTTGTCCAGTCTCACCTATGTATTGCTTGTTACAAGTGGCACATTCTAGACAGTAGACTACGTTGCTTGACGTGCAGGTGAAATTCGCAGTTACCGTGTGAATGTAATCTGACGCTGTACTTTTTACTGTAGTAGTAGATTGAATATGTTTGCATGTGGAACACCTGGAGCGGCCACAGGGACCGGATGTTGGCTTCGTCTTTGTCCTTAGTTTGGCGTGTACAAGAATGTCCTTGAAATTACTGTTCCGTCTGTAGGCTACTCTGGGCGGGTCGGGAAACATCTTATTAAGTTTCTGGTTGCTGGTGAGAATTGGGTGGTATTTCCTGAGGATATTGTTCACGTTGGGGAGTGCGTTTGAGAATTTAGTAGTAAGAAGAGGCGTTCTTGTCCTTGTGATCTTAGGGCGGGGTTTGAGGACCTTGGCTCGATCAAGCTTGGTTGCAGTGGTGTAGGCTTTCTGAAGGGCAGTGTTCGGGTAGTTCCTGCTTGATAGGGTTTCCTTAAGGTGATCGAGTCTGTCTATGTAGTCATGGTTTTCAACGCAAATGCGACGAAGTCGTGTGGCTTGGCCTTTAAAGATACCTTGTTTGCAATGTCTGGGATGGTGGCTTGTATAGTCTAGGTACTGTTGTTTATCAAAAGGTTTTCTATACAGCGTTGTCTTTAGTGTCCCATTATCAATATATATTGTTGTGTCCAGAAAGTTTATGCGCTCAATTGAAGATTCCGATGTGAATTTTATTGTTGTGTGAAAAGAATTTAGGAAAGTTACAAATTTATCTAAACTTTCCTGACCATGTTCCCATATTATGAATATAGCGTCTATGTATCGTAGGTATGTGTGGGGCTTGTGCGTGCAACGAGATAGGAAATCCGTTTCTAGAGTACCCATAAATATGTTGGCGTAGGTTGGTGCAAAAGGTGTGCCCATACTTGTCCCATGTATTTGTAGATAGTAATTTTCCTCAAATTCGAAGTAATTATATGTCAGAACTAGTTCAAGAAGAGACAAGTATACTTCAATAGAGTGTTGTGCATTGTGTTTGGACAGCGTTTCTTTTATCGAGTTTAAACCATCAGGGATTGGAATGTTGGTGTACAGGGCCGTGACGTCTAGTGTTGCGAGAATTACGTTTTGCGGTAGTGTGCCTTTTGTATTAATGTCCTCTATAATTCTGAGTAGATGGGGGGTATCTTGTACAAATGACGCAAGTGTTTTCGGAAAGTCACCAAGGAAGTGGTTAAGAAATGTGGAGAGGCTTTCTGTCGGGGTGTTGTCGTTCGATACTATCGGACGCCCTGGGATATTAGCGGTGTGAAGTTCAGTGGGTGGAATTTTATGAATTTTCGGAAGGAGATAGAAGCGTCCTGCAGCTTTGTTGCTTGGTTTAAGAAATTTGAATTCTGACGGTGTTATCAATTCATCATCCAAAAGTGATTTCAGCCTGTTGGTAATTTTCAGTGTGTATGGTAACGTCGGATCATTGTCTAGCTTACGGTAATGTTCAGGGTTGTTTAGCTGTCTGTAAGCCTCGTGCTTGTACTTATCTATCGGCCAAATAACTATACGTCCACCCTTATCTGCTTCCTTAATGACAATGTCGTTCCGGCAACTAAGATTTGAAATGATACGATTCTCTGATGAAGTTATGTTTTTAGGTCGCTTAGCTGTCTTGGATTGGCTTATAATTTCTTTAGTAACAGTTTGGAGGTATAGGTCGAGTTCTATGGCTTGTTATGGTTCAGGAGTCCAAGTAGATTGGGCTCTAAGTGGGGTCGTCACGGTGTCTAGTGCGTTGTTGTCGGCGAAAAAATGTCTTATCCGCATTCGTCGGGAAAATTCCGAAAGATCCTTGTGAAGCTCAAATTCATTTATTGTGTTGTTCGGGGGACAAAAGTTTAGGCCCTTGCTAAGTACGTCTATTTCTTCCCTACTTAATGTTTTTGAAATATCTACAACATTAGACTGATTTAATTTTGGGGAGCCTTCAGCCACGTCTGCTATTTGTAGATTCGAGCTCCCTTTTGTTGGCGTGAGGTAGCCGTTTGCCTGGAAGGTTGTTTTCTGATTGAAGTTCGCTTTCTTCCTCCGTTTTTGAACCAGTTTTCGAGACTGTGCTTCGTGGTACTGTTCTAAATCTTTCGTCTCATCTTGTGTCAGAGCTATGTTCTGAAGTCTATGGTTAAAACTTTCCAGTTGTTCTTCGCAGTGTTCCGTGAGTATATTCAAAAGTGAGAAGGAGGCATTGTTTAATGTTGTCTGCCAGTTTGCACGATGATGGGGTGGGAGTGTTCCTAGAGCTGGTATAGCCTTCAGGGTTAGTCCCTTGGGGATTATATTGTTCTATGTGCAGTCTGTGTACGTTTTCAGATGAAAAGTGTAACTCACACGTTTCTTGGTAAGTTTTCTGGCCTGTAGAAATTCTGTACTGCGTGGCTGAGTGTGGTTATTAACTTTCAATGACTGTCATTTATTTGCCTTTTGGCGGGTAGATTTGCCTGTCGTTTGCTTCTGTTTAGCAGGTTTGTTTCCGCATGCCTCACTTAGTTCCACCTCTGTTTCTGTTTGAGTCTTTGCGTGTGCAGGCGAGTGTGTTGGTGTCTGTGTGAATGTTTCGGTTATGAATTTTGTGTTGTCTGTGACAGTTGTGTCTGTTTGTACTGCCATTGCGTGTGCAGGCGAACGTGTGGGTGTCTGTGTGAATGCGTCGGTTATGGATTTCGTGTTGCCTGTAACAGTTGTGTCAACGGCAGTGCAAACAGACACAACTGTTACAGGCAACACGAAATCCATAACCGACGCATTCACACAGACACCCACACGTTGGCCTGCACACGCAATGGCAGTACAAACAGACACAACTGTCACAGACAACACAAAATTCATAACCGAAACATTCACACAGACACCAACACACTCGCCTGCACACGCAAAGACTCAAACAGAAACAGAGGTGGAACTAAGTGAGGCATGCGGAAACAAACCTGCTAAACAGAAGCAAACGACACGCAAATCTACCCACCAAAGGCAAATAAATGACAGTACATTGAAAGTTAATAACCACTCTCAGCCACGCAGTACAGAATTTCTGCAGGCCAGAAAACTTACCAAGAAACGTGTGAGTTACACTTTTCATCTGAAAACGTACACAGACTGCACACAGAACAATATAATCCCCAAGGGACTAACCCTGAAGGCTATACCAGCTCTAGGAACACTCCCACCCCATCATCGTGCAAACTGGCAGACAACATTAAACAATGCCTCCTTCTCACTTTTGAATATACTCACGGAACACTGCAAAGAACAACTGGAAAATTTTAACCATAGACTTCAGAACATAGCTCTGACACAAGATGAGACGAAAGATTTAGAACAGTACCACGAAGCACAGTCTCGAAAACTGGTTCAAAAACGGAGGAAGAAAGCGAACTTCAATCAGAAAACAACCTTCCAGGCAAACGGCTACCTCACGCCAACAAAAGGGAGCTCGAATCTACAAATAGCAGACGTGGCTGACGGCTCCCCAAAATTAAATCAGTCTAATGTTGTAGATATTTCAAAAACATTAAGTAGGGAAGAAATAGACGTACTTAGCAAGGGCCTAAACTTTTGTCCCACGAACAACACAATAAATGAATTTGAGCTTCACAAGGATCTTTCGGAATTTTCCCGACGAATGCGGATAAGACATTTTTTCGCCGACAACAACGCACCAGACACCGGGACGACCCCACTTAGAGCCCAATCTACTTGGACTCCTGAACCAGAACAAGCCATAGAACTCGACCTATACCTCAAAACTGTTACTAAACAAATTATAAGCCAATCCAAGACAGCTAAGCGACCTAAAAACATAACTTCATCAGAGAATCGTATCATTTCAAATCTTAGTTGCCGGAACGACATTGTCATTAAGGAAGCAGATAAGGGTGGAAGTATAGTTATTTGGCCGATAGATAAGTACAAGCACGAGGCTTACAGACAGCTAAACAACCCTGAACATTACCGTAAGCTAGACAATGATCCGACGTTACCATACACACTCAAAATTACCAACAGGCTGAAATCACTTTTGGATGATGAATTGATAACACCGTCAGAATTCAAATTTCTTCAACCAAGCAACAAAGCTGCATGACGCTTCTATCTCCTTCCGAAAATTCATAAAATTCCACCCACTGAACTTCACACCGCTAATATCCCAGGGCGTCCGATAGTATCGAACAACAACACCCCGACAGAAAGCCTCTGCACATTTCTTAACCACTTCCTTGGTGACTTTCCGAAAACACTTGCGTCATTTGTACAAGATACCCCCCATCTACTCAGAATTATAGAGGACATTAATACAAAAGGCACACTACCGCAAAACGTAATTCTCGCAACACTAGACGTCACGGCCCTGTACACCAACATTCCAATCCCTGATGGTTTAAACTCGATAAAAGAAACGCTGTCCAAACACAATGCACAACACTCTATTGAAGTATACTTGTCTCTTCTTGAACTAGTTCTGACATATAATTACTTCGAATTTGAGGAAAATTACTATCTACAAATACATGGGACAAGTATGGGCACACCTTTTGCACCAACCTACGCCAACATATTTATGGGTACTCTAGAAACGGATTTCCTATCTCGTTGCACGCACAAGCCCCACACATACCTACGATACATAGACGCTATATTCATAATATGGAAACATGGTCAGGAAAGTTTAGATAAATTTGTAACTTTCCTAAATTCTTTTCACACAACAATAAAATTCACATCGGAATCTTCAAATGAGCGCATAAACTTTCTGGACACAACAATATATATTGATAATGGGACACTAAAGACAACGCTGTATAGAAAACCTTTTGATAAACAACAGTACCTAGACTATACAAGCCACCATCCCAGACATTGCAAACAAGGTATCTTTAAAGGCCAAGCCACACGACTTCGTCGCATTTGCGTTGAAAACCATGACTACATAGACAGACTCGATCACCTTAAGGAAACCCTATCAAGCAGGAACTACCCGAACACTGCCCTTCAGAAAGCCTACACCGCTGCAACCAAGCTTGATCGAGCCAAGGTCCTCAAACCCCGCCCTAAGATCACAAGGACAAGAACGCCTCTTCTTACTACTAAATTCTCAAACGCACTCCCCAACGTGAACAATATCCTCAGGAAATACCACCCAATTCTCACCAGCAACCAGAAACTTAATAAGATGTTTCCCGACCCGCCCAGAGTAGCCTACAGACGGAACAGTAATTTCAAGGACATTCTTGTACACGCCAAACTAAGGACAAAGACGAAGCCAACATCCGGTCCCTGTGGCCGCTCCAGGTGTTCCACATGCAAACATATTCAATCTACTACTACAGTAAAAAGTACAGCGTCAGATTACATTCACAAGGTAACTGCTAATTTCACCTGCACGTCAAGCAACGTAGTCTACTGTCTAGAATGCGCCACTTGTAACAAGCAATACATAGGTGAGACTGGACAAGAAATGCACACGAGACTCAACGGCCATCGCGCAGATACAAAACACAATTTACCTAAAGCAGTAGCCAGCCACTTCAATGAGCACGGCCATATATTTGATGAAGCAAGACTGTATATACTACAAACAAATTTTCGTTCACCTCGCGAGAGAAAATATACAGAATCATACCTCATACACAAGTTTAAATGCCTGCACCCCACGGGGATGAATTTATCGCGTGGCAACTTATAATCGCTAAAAGCAGTAACATAAACCTTAAATTGTTATACCATTAACAAAGGCGCAAAACAAGTTAAACCTCCAGCTAATCTCGATGCTCAACCTCACCTATTCTTCCATTTCCAGTTCTTCACTGCATCTCCCCTACCACTCAATTTATTATCCTCCTCCATGCTTTTATTCATTGATAAACCATACGAACGCTTTTCCAGGTACACCTGTCCCCTCAGTGTTCATGTTTCAAATTATATTTCTTCCGCTGTCACTCACCTGTGCCGGTTTTTTTTTCTCTTTTTTTTCCCTCAACCTCACCTATTCTTCCATTTCCAGTTATTCCCTGCATCTTTTCCTACCACTCAATTGATTATCGTCCTCCATGCTTTTACGCATTGATCAACCATACGAGCGCTTTTCCAGGTACGCCTGTCTCCCCCCCAGGTTTAAATTTCTAATTATATTTTTTTCTACACTGTCACCCTCCTGCGCCGGTTTTTTTTTTCTCCACACGAGATCCACACCGAGACAGTCCAAAATCCCAGACGCCAGGATACCTTTTTCGGCGCCTTGACCACACAAGGTCTCGCCAATTCTATATACCGCCGCGACGACGCCTAGGGCGAACTAGTGAGGCTAACGTCCCTTGACGGACCAAGCTGCTCCCTGTCAACCACAAAATTACCCGATGCCTTGATTCTACGCTACTCAAGTCATGCTTTCAACTCGTATTGTGACCTGCACACTGACCGGCTCTTCAGGGACCCCAAACGCACGCCGACCACGACTCCTCCGAACGCTCACTCGCCTCTCGCTCCCCCAACCCCCTCTGACGGTGTTTTTTTTATATTTTTTTTGTCACTTTCTCGCTCTCCTGCTCTTGTCCCCTCGTCTTAGAAACCTCGCCTAGCCAGTCAAGCGCCGGCGCTCATTTTCTTTTCAGTCTCTCCCTTTACAGACAGCCACAGCGGACATCGACGTGATGTCACTCCACTAACCCTTTAAAACTAACCCGCCGAGGGTGACGAGGCCGCCTTTCACGAAGATAGGTCCTCCTATCGAAACGTTGGCCAGCCTTTCTGAGGCACCTTATCACTGTTTATAATCCTTATTCCTCGTGTGCTACTCCATTAGTCAGCCATCTTTTTTTGATTTTGGATTTCTCTATGCGCGTAGTCTTGAGTGCTGCCTCACGTATCGATCGGTCACGACGCGGGGAAAGCGGGAATTGTTTCGTGCTAGCACTCGATAGTCACGCGCACGTTTCTTCCGAGAGCAGTTACAACCAACGTTGCTTGCAACCAAGGATCACGATGGTTGCGATGTGGGCTTGTTGGTAACGGATCTTGGAGGGTTTATGGTAGCGCGATTTATTTTGTAAGTTAGTGCCGTGTGTGTCCCGGTGTGTCTTCTTTTGTCCAGTCTTTTAAATTGCGCTACCACAAACCATCGAAGATGCAACCAAGGAGGTTTGGTTACAAAGTGCCTCGATCAGTTCACGGTTACCGCCGCGCATTACTTTAGCAATCTGTTTTCTCGCAGAACGAAGTGCAAGAGATGTGCTAATTGTGTAGCTACTGTATTGTTTCTAAATTTCTAATTATAACCAACTGTCCAAGCCTCAAAATTTGTTCAATTTTTTTAAAATCAGTTATTACTGATATAGAATTATTATGCAATTTTGCTGACTGACAAGTTTGTTTGTTTACTGACTTGTTTTCTTTTGTTTGAAGGTTTGGAGCCATTTGCGACAGTGAAACATGAACACCCTTGAGCATTCGATAACGGTATTTGAATTTTATCAATTGATTCATACACATCTTAGTGTGTTGTGCTGCATATGGTAAATGTTTTATGCAACTACTGGCAGCATCTTTTTCTTTTACTTTTTCTCATGCAGTATTAGGCGTCCGTAAAGTCTTGAAGTTTATATTTGTGAGGTGAAGCATGTAAACATATTGTGACACTCGTATTTCAATAATCCAGTGAAAGACTGGTTCATTAAGGAGCGTTGTTGTTCACTGTCAGCAGGAGAAACAGCATGCAGAGTTCACCACTTGGTCACCTGTATACTGCATCTGCATGGGTTAATTTTTTTTCACATGCAACAATAGCTGGTCACATATAGGCAGTCATGTTAGTTCATTTCCCCTTGGCGTCTGTGTTTGCTGCTGCACTGCAGGAAGGGTGTGATGACGCTTGTGGAACAAAGTGAGATAGACAGCAAGGGATATTCTACAAAAATACAATACTTGATTACATTGGCAGCAGTTCTAGACATGGCAGAGGTTGTCAGCATTACATCTGGTGCCTGCCGTAATGCTGAGGGTCTCACTGTTTTTTTCATCTGTGCCCCTGACGAAATGTCATCTGACCAGGCCTTATGTCATTCTTGAGCGTCTTTAACTTTGATCCAAAATGATGAAGAACTGTGTTTGAGAGTTTTACCAGATGGTAATGCAGTGACCAATGGACCACCATCTCTGAGAGCTAGTGCTTCACTTGCACACCCTCTCTTCCATTATGTAGCACAGACTCTGACACATACCACAACATTTGTTTCTTATTTGCGTCAGACTGAAAAGTTGGCTCTGGCTTGATTCAAGACACGTTTATTCATTAGTACCTAAAACGTCTTGTTTAAGAACCATGGACGCATTGCAAGAGAAGTTGGTCTGCATTACGTCATTTGTTTGATATTGCTGCCCAAGTTGGCAGGATAGCAGTTCACTAGCTGTCAGGCGAAATCTTTTTCCAGTTCTTCAACATTGCCTTATCAAAAAAAAAAAGAACGAGGTTGGCCTTAGTTGCGTGCTTGAGGTGTTTGGACAGCTCATTAGATGATTTGTGTGACAGCAAGGATGTACGGTTAGCAGCACTTATGATAGATTTAGCGTGCTGTTGGTGATACTGTGTTGACTTGACAAGGTTGGTACAGGATCTATAAGTTGTACTCTGGAATAAAAAGCAATATGAGTAAATATACAGGGTAACTCAGTTCACTCACTTATATTGGTTCACGACCGAAGTGGTCGTGAATCAAAACAAAGCTCATTGCAGCAAACATATGAAAAACAGTTTGTGCAGGCGTAGGATTATAATACACACTTTTAAAACTGAGAAATGGTAAACGAAGTGTTCAGTTCAATAGTGTACAGTCCTATGAATGTGATATTATAGTTGTGCGTCTTCTGACTGCAAAGATTGTAGGTGCTCTGGTAGCTGGGTCCTGCAGAAATGCACCACTTGCATCTCTGCAGTTTCCTAAGATTATTGATTGGGTATTACTAGTAGTAGTGGGTCTAAATATGATGTGAAATTGTGGTATTGTTGTTTGGATGATGAAGACCCCACAAACGAAGCACGTACCATAAAATTATTTGAATCATTCATGTGTAACAGCAACGATATTAGCCTGGAACAATGCAGCGTTCAGGATCGACCATTGTTAGAGGGAACAAGCGAGCATGTGACCAATGCTCTATGAGGTGCCTTTTACTGGTTCCTGGCACCCGCTTGGTGCAGAAAGCCACTGGCGCTCTGTGCACTGTGTGTCGTCTGCTACTACCAAGCACTGGGCGGTGCAGTTGCAGACAATGCACGGACCGTACTGCCTCAGCAGCACTCTGCGCCTGTGCCGAGCGGGCGCCAGCAGATGGGACTTTGCAGAACAACAGCCACACGCGTGCGTGTTCCCTCTAATAGTGGTATCTAAGCTGACTTAAGTCCTCGTGCCAACACTGCTTCTATGTACAAGACAAGGTATTTGCAAAAGGACACAGCCGGAGGTCGCTGATGGCAGAATAATAGCTGAGTCCCTAAGGAGCACATTTTATCAGAGTCCAGTTCATTACCCGAGACAAAGTTGGTAAACCTGTACCTTCCTGCACCATTATGAAGTTAGCATGTGGCACATACACTCTCACACCCTTAATTCAATTTAATATATATAGAGCAACACAGTCCTTTTTTGCGCTACATCTTAATCAGTGAACTGGCTTTGCATAAGAGTGGTAATCTCACCGTTGCCTTCCTATGCCCTATGTATGTTTCTTGTGAATGTGACACTTGTTTTGTCTTGGTATCTCTAGAAGATAAAATTTCCTATTTGTTTACTCTTTCAGATGAACCTACCTGGAAAACCTGAAAAGCCCGTCCACGAATGTCAGTAGTGTTGTATCGAGCGAGAATGAAGTTGAGAATTCTAGGCACATCCACTCTAACCTTGCTTCAGAAATGTATGCTTTTGCAAGCACGACTGCACATGTCAGCGACGTAGAAGACACTAACCAAGCTGCAAGTGAAATAGGCACTGCGTATGAAGATACAGTGAACTTCCGTTGCGATGAATTCAGTTCTGCCTTTGAGTTGAACGATGATGGTTCGAAAGTTGATGAAGGGCACAAGGTTGATGCAGACTGTGAACCAGAGAATGGTACTGAAGAAAGTGAGCATGCCGCCTTTGAAGATGATGTCTTTGACATGTACTTCACAATGCTCTCGGAGGAGTACGTTCCAAACCAAAAATCAACATGGGCACAGGCTCTGCTGCTCATACTGGCATATGTTGTTACTTCAGGTCTTACATGGGAACAACTACAAGGACTTCTCACTTTGATAAATGCCTCTGTTTGGGGAGAAAGTTGTGCCAACTTGCATGGTGCAGGAAACACAGGAACCACCCAATACTTCCCTGTGACTTTCATCAAGTTGTGTGAAACCTTATGCACATAAGCGTTGCCCCCTTGAGGGGGTGGATGTGTTGCTGAGGTTTCACACAACTTAAGGAAAGTAGCAGGGAAGTATGGGTAGATCTTGTGTTTTTTGTGCCATGCAAGTGCCAACTGTGCAAATGCGTCGTGGGTAGTCAAATTAGGAAATACTGTACGACGAAAGGTGAGTGTCAGTATGCCCCATGCGCTAATTCTGTGGTGTACAGGATTCGTTAAACTGTTGTCGTGTTTACTTGGGACAGACTGACCAGTGCCTGAGCGACAGGCTGTGATAGTACTTTAGGTGTTTGAAATAAGGAGAAATGTGGGATCTTGCCTTGCAGTGCAAAAGTGTGTTATTGTGGCTTTGGGGGCACTTTAACCAAAGAAGTGCGATTCATAGGTAGCCACAGCTCAGCTAGTTCTTCTATTTCTGTTTTCTTGTTTATTCCTCTTGGGACAGTCGTGCGCAGTTGACAGCGTACACATCCTTCCCAATTACCATCACATTCATAAGAGAGTGTGAATGCGTTGTTAACGATCTTTGCCATATTTCTTTGTTTTTTTGCGCCTGCTCTGTTTGTTGCTGGTTTGGGGGTGTCGTCGGCGCATGTCCTGCTGCAGCGAAATTTTACAATAAAAGTTCAGCTGTCAGTTGCGCTTGTCCCGTCTGTCTCGCCTCACCTTGTCCCGTCTGTTGCACTTCACCATACTCTAATAGCAGTAATAAGAGCAACCAATTAATCCGAGCAATAATCAAAGCCCACAGAATTGCCAAATTAAAGGAGAAACGTTTCAGTGTAGGACCTGTTTTGTGAACTGATAAGGAAATGGCATACTTGTTTGCAAACCAATGATCAGGTGCATTTTCCGTGCACATACATTATTGTGTGTAACTATTCCCTTCTTAGGTTTTTATGGCTTTTATCAAGCATTCCAGAGTACTTGACTGTTTGTCTGTTGTAAAATTAAATCAGTTGTCATTCAGCACGGCGTGTCATTTTCTATAAGTCCTTACTTTGTCTTTGTACTTGGCGCTGGTCCCACCTAAATACTTTTAGTATGTATTTCATTACAAAAACTTTCTCAATTTTAGGAAGAAGTCCTGCTGACCCCAAGCATGGTGTGAAATGAAGGAATGGCACTCCACATACATAGAGAGCTTGATTTCCCCTGTTTCATGCTTACTTGTTGGCATAGCCAGTCTGTTACCTAAATTTTTGGTTCTTTCCTATTGAATGCTCAAGAAAGGCACCAAAACTGTCATTCATTGAAAAAAAATTTTGTGTTTGCAGACATTGCCATGCACAAAGCCCTTGACCTCATTGAATGTTCTTAAAAGAAAATGCAGCTTCTGTGTGCAGCAATAGCCTGGAAAAAAACGAGGGCAAACAGGAAGGTTGCGACATTAGTGTTCAAGAGTTGGCCAACAAAGGTCACAAGCTGAAGCCAACATCTTTACAAGGGAACAAATGGATTTAGCCTGAGACATTCCTTGTTCGATCAGCCAAGTCTCCTTGTCGAAACATGTGCTCAAGCCTGAGGCGTACATGTCCCGTTCTACCACTCTCGATCAACAATACACCAATACAATTAGCAACTCGTGGCAAGGTCGTAAATTCACGTTCGAAGGGAATGTAGTGTGCACCCTGCAAGGTAGCATGAATAATATGTTATTTACTTGAATGAAATGCAGATTTGCTTGCCAGTTATTTTATCCCCATGTTATAATTGGAAAGCATGGTTCCTAAGAGAGAATAATGATTTGAAGTTCACGCAGTTTTGCTCCTTTATGTAAGTTCACACTGTTACGGTTGCTACACTACCAGTCCTGTCTGCGACTGCATAGTAGTGTTCCGAGTACGCAGCCCAATTCAATAGAAGAAGTAGGCTTTTTCCTCAGAAAATGTGCTGCTGGTTCACAGCTTGATGCAGACAAGTATTTTATATCTGGATGGTGACTGCAAGAGGATGTGCTTTGTAAATAAGAGTGATTTGCTGTTTCAAGTGCAATTAAATGCAATTTCAAAGGACCTCAGCTTGGGGGATCACACGATGGGAGGCTAGTGTGAGAAGGAGGATTTGATATTGTTATGTTTGATATGTTACATTACATACTGTGACAATATCTTAGAACAAGGCACTTGAACATGAGAAAGCACGACTTATTTCATCTAAAGTTGCTACTGTCTGATATGATGAGGGAACGTACTTATTCGTGACTCCATTTGCAACATGTTACAATGCTGGCTTAACATTTTGCACTGGGTAGATGAAAAAACCACTGCTTGCGCAATATTCAACTAAACAAGGTAGCCATGCTAAAGTGTCCATGCAGAACACAACTCCTGCACTATTAGAAAATAAATACACAGGGTGATCGTTTCTAAGTTTTATGGAATTTTTAAAAATCGCCCGTGGCAGACAGCATAATTCTTGTCCTTGAGCTGGACTCTTTAAAGAGGCAGATTACTAGCACAGGAAATCGAAACACATATTCAATTAGTTAACGAAAATTTCAGTAATTAACTTAACTGATTAGTTTACAGCACATATTGCAATTAACAAATATGGTAGCCGGAGAGCTTGCAAGACGTATCTACTTGAAATGGATTTCCAGGATGACACCAGTTTTGAGATATTATTTCCAAAGTGTGGGACAAAATACATGGGCGTTCTAGTTACTTTTGTGCTTCAATGCAGAAGATAGCATTTTGTTAAAAATGTAAGTTGATCAACAGTGCATTTTTAGGGCAAGTTTGATGGCGTATATCTCCAAACTGGCGTCATTCTGGAAATTCATTCCAAGTGGATATGCCTTGCAAACTCACCGGCTACAATTTATAAATTGCAATATGGGCCGTAAAGTATTTAATTCAAAAGATAATTAGTAGAGTTTTGTTAATTAGCTGAATATGTGCTACGATTTGTCGTGAAAGTAATGTCCGTGTCTCTGACTAATAAAACTAAGGACTAGAATTATGATATCTGCAACAGGTTATTTTTAAGAATTCTGTAAAACTTAAAAATGATCACCCCGTATATAGGGAACCCTGTTTGGAACTTTCACAAATCTAGTCATAAACAAAAACACCAAGGATCAAATCCCGGCCATGGCGGCCGCATTTCGATGGGAGCGAAATACAAGAACACCTGTGTACTTAGATTTAAACATACATTAAAGAATCCCAGGTGGTCCAACTTAATTCATAGTCCCTTCCAACGGCGTGTCTCAGAATCATAAGATGGTTTTGGCTCATAAAACGCTATAAATAAATTTTTAATCTTTAGTACCCTGCTAAAAAATGCAACGCAATCACCAAACCAAATTTTTTAGCTCGTTTGCGTGATGAGTCCCAATTTCTTAATTTAGTACTTGCATATTTATCATCGTATGTTTTTTGCTAGTCCATGTAAAATACCACCACTGGTCAGCCTCATTCTACAGTGCACTGTTAATTTTGGGTGGCTTAGTCTTGCAAGCTCAACATATATATAGGCTGCAAAATTGTGGAATGTCTGCCCAAAGTAACAGTTCAAACACATGGTTCTGTATTTATAGTTCAATATGGGACGAGGTAACATTTCTTAAATTATCATTTCTTTCGTTTACTAATTTTATTGTGTTAGGACATGTAGAATAGTATTGAGTGGCATGTTTACGATGTAGTTTTTTTTTTAATCCAGACAGTTTTTTAATGGTACAAGGAATGCTTTCGATTTGACAGAAAGAACATATTATTATATTTTTTACATTTGGTTATAATAAATGTTGTTCTCTTTAGTGTGCGTGTGTGTCGTGTATTTTTCATCTCAGCGAGTAGCATCTGCTCTCGGAAGGCCCCTGCTGACCTCGGAGGCACTGCCGATTACTAGCATTTTCGCGAGGACGACTGCATGACAGCACAAGGTTTGCCAAGAGGGGCTCTGCGATCAGTGAAAGGAAAAGGAAATCGAAGAAGTGCAGCGACGGGTTCATTCGTCATTGGACCACGTGTGCGCGTGACTTCGTGAATTCCCAGAGCCGTCGATTGTGTCACGTGTGGCGAGCACGCGGCGAAATGTTTCGTGGTGGGACGCCGCCGCGCTTACGCAGTGGCAGACGGAATACAGCAGGCTAAAGTGTCGGACGCCGGCGATAACTGCAAGCAGCGGTAGTGCTGGCCAAACGCATGCTCGGGCGGCAGCTGCTCGGACGGCCCCGTTCCCTTGAGCTTTGGTGGCCGGCGTCCGACATTTTGGCCTGTGGTGATCCGTTGGGGGCTGTGTAAGCGCGTGACCCATCGCGACCAAGCAATTCACTTCGTGCTCGCCCCAGGTAAACTAAAACGCCTTTAATTCCATCAATAAACTATCTAATTAATACCAAAAGACGCCCTAAATGCCGCCTTAATGTCAGCGCAAATACTCCCATTTGGAAATGATAAAACTCCCATTGTGGCCTGCAAAACCTCCCAGTCAAATGGGGGGTAAAGTGGGCATATTACGATACGCCCGTAGTATGCCGAAGGAATGCCCACCTAAATGGGAGTTTTATCGTACGCCCATTCCATGGGAGCAAAAACATGTACAAATGGGAATGCGCTAGAGGACAAGCGAAAAACGCCCATCTGGGTGTTTTTCTGTTTAGTGTGTAGCGCTAACTTTGTAGCCGAGGAAATGCACTTTGCGCACCGCAAATATGCATTTTTACTTGTTCGCTTTGAGACCTGCCTGTTGCAAACGCTGCAAAGCTGCTTCCAGTCGATCTAGATGCTCTTCATTCGACGCTCCCATGATGAGGATATTGTCTAAATAAGCGCTAACACCGGGTAGTCCAGCGAGCAGAGTATCCATGAAACGTTGTAATATATATGGTGAGGCCGAAACGCCGAATGGCAGTCGCTTCACTGCGTACAAGCCTTTAATTGTGTTGATAGTCAGCATCTCCGAAGTTGCCGTGTCGACGTGCAGCTGTTGCTAAGCCTGTGTCAAGTCAATCTTTGGAAAGGTCTGTCCTCCTCCTAGAGTTGCAAGCAGCTCAGCTGCCGTTAACTAAGGTTACGCAGTTGGCTTGATACTTGCGTTTAGTGTGCTCCTGTAATCCCCGCACAATCGTAAGCATCCATTCTTCTTCCTCACGATGACCACTGGCGTCGCCCAATCACAGGCGGAGATTGGCTCAATTATGCCTTGAGCCTGGAGTTTGTTGAGTTCGCGACATACGGCATATCGCAATGCAAATGGCACTTGCCGGCACTTCAAAAACTTCCGTGTCGCGTCTTCAGCAAGTTCAATGCGTACAGGTGGCCCTGAATGTCCAGTGAGAGCTTCATCGAACACCCCCGAGAACTTGGCTAATGTAGCGTCGATTGTTGTTTCCGCGAGATTGTTGAGTCCATGCAGCGTAATGGCCAGTTTTTCGAACCAATTTCTTCCTAACAAGCTGGCTCCAACACCTCCAGCCACGAGCAAGGGTAGCTGTGCTTTGTTGTTGTTGAAAGATACATTGATAAGCACGGAGCCTAGGATGTCGAAACGTTCTCCCGACCACGTCCTTAAAGCGAGCTTGCGTTCTCTTAACACCGGGGCATCGTCAGGCCAGAGGCGAGCGAACATCGCTACACTTATTATAGGAAACGCTGCTCCTGATTCTCATTCCATCTTGAGTGGCCGACCAGACAGTCGTACTGTCACGACGAACCTAGCTGTGGTTGTGATCTCTAGTCCTGTGTGAAAAACAGTAAGGAGGCCGCCTTCCTGTTCCTCTAAAACTTCGTCCTCCTCTAAACGATGACTTCCTTGGTACTTCTGTGGTTTAGCCTTTTTCGACAGGCAAGCTTTCGCGAGGTGACCCTTTTTGCGGCAGAAATTACACGTAGCATTCTTGAAGTAGCACTTGTCAGCCTTATGATCTGCTAAGCATCGGAATCACTGATGCGCCTTGCTTGTAGAGCCCTCGCGAACATTCTGATGATGTATATCAAAATTTTCGGCCTGTTGCTGAGTGCTTTGAATCTGTCTCTGCTGATCTCTTGCTGATTCAGCAGTAAAAACGAGCTCGTACGCTTTCTTAAACGTTAGCTTTTCAGCTAGCAACCGTTGTTAAAGATGAGAATCGTGGATCCCACATACCAATCTGTCTCGTAGCATAATTTCCAAAGGAAGCCTTGTACTCCCTGGTTGAGACTGCAGTTCCGCGTTTCCACCCGAGGTATCAGGACCCACCGTCGTGGAGTCTGGGTTGCCAAAGTTGCAGTCCTTTGCCAAAGTTCGTAGACCTGTCACATAGTCTTTGACCGATTCATTAGCGAGCTGGTCTCGTTTCTGGAAGCGATATCGTCCAAGTAACTCAGATGGCCGGGGGTCGAAGTGCTGGCTCAGTAACTTGATGATGTCTACCTAGTCCCCCTCAGAAGGCTTCCGTGGTGCAACCAGGGTCCTAAGCGTCTCGTAGGTTTGCTCACCGCACAGTGTGAGGACAACCGCTCGCTTCTTGGAAGATTCGACGATGTCGTTGGCTTCATAGTAGAACTGCAGGCGCTCTACCCCGGATGACCAGTCGGTGCCGGGCACAATTTCTTGTATCTTGCCTTTAGACATCGCCTTCGAGGAAAACTTGCTTCGCGGGGTCGCGTTCCCTCGTTGCCAGTATTGTAAATTACCTTTTATTGCATCTTAGAACGTTGCAAGGCGGCTGCGTGGTTACGAGCTCAGAGTCCTTGGGTGCGCCACTTCGCTATCCTCGTCTTCATTCGCTCGTCCAAACGCTCATATACAACAACTTGATGCTGTGTAAATGACAGAGAGGGAGAATATTAAATAAAATATTAAGAAAATAGTATTGCTTCATTCTTGTAACATGCATTTGTGAGTCTCGACTTGCTTGGAGCATGCATGGCAGAAAACCAAGACGGCTGACTCCTATTAAAAGCGTCTGTAGTGTTAGAAAGGGGACGTAGCAGCGATCCAAATTCACTTCAATTAGGCTCTTATTTTAGTGTTCGCTTCTTGTATACTACGCATTTTTTTTCTGTTTGTTTTTTCATGGTGCCGTCAACTGCACACTAACGCAATGAAAACTTTTACTGCAAGTATGTATGGTTGCAATACTAAGCCATGCAAGTATTAGCACTGTGCTTCACTTGGTGGCTATTGTGCACAGTGCAAGGATGTGACATTGCCATTTTACAAGCAGTTTTTTCCTATGCATTCACTTCTATGCAATGTGGTCAAAATTTTTCATGTCTGAATAAACGAGGAACATGTATGGCATAAATCTATGCTGTTCCAGCAGCAAACATTTGGCCAGTGTTGTGTGATGCCTTCTACAGCTGCTTCTACATGTTGCAGTCTCGTACTTTGAGACCCTGGTGTAATTAACCTATGATGCAATAAGAAAGTGATTGATTCGAAAAAATGAAATTAAATTTGTATTCATTCTTACAAGAGAGGAAATATCCATACGCAAAAAGAGATGTGTAAAATATTTTGAATGCGCAGCCACCGTACACGCAGACTTGGCACGACAGCTACGTACGAAGTCAAAAGTAAGCATAATACAATCTCCCTGCGGTGATCGACTTGCACCGAATGAAACTTTGATACGCTTCCGATAAGATCGAGCGCGCATACGATCAGCTGTTTTAGCTGAGCGCTTGATGTGAGCCCCGCTCGGACCGGCATATACTAGCAAATGCCACACAACCGCTTAGCGCGAACCATATAATTGCGCTTGCGCACGACGCTCATACCGGCTGCGGAACGAAGACCGCATCCCTCGCTCCACTACAAAGCTGACTGAGCGGAGCGTGACAGCGTGTCTACTTAGCCTCTTCGTCGTTTTGCAGCCGAGTTGATAGCGCGTCGCTCGCGTCTCGGCAAGACGCGCTTATCAAATGCGACATCTACGCAGTTCACTGCAGTATCTCACAGCGTGAAATATCTGAGTGGAGCGGAGCGTAAGCAGCTCTCTTCTAAAACTGACTATAGTCTCTCCCGGTGCTCGCATATAGTTGCCGCGCGCGCAGCGTCAATCTTCTGAAATACACTCGCATGCAGGCCAACTGAGAAGGCCACTTTGGTCATGTGCGCAAGCACGCGTACACTCGCTCTTGCCTTCCCACAGCTGACACGCGTGGACGACTGTTTTCAGCGTTTACAAACAATGCCGGAGCCATGGAGAAGAGAAAGGGCTTCCTTGGCAACTCATCGCGACGTCTTTCCTTTTTCATTGATGACTCACCGTACCTATCTATTTGCGTCGATCTTTCTTGAAGATACACTTTATCGAACTTTGCGAACTGCGTCGCCACCGCGACGCAGTTCGCAGTGCCCGTCCAACTGCGGGCTCGATATTGGCGCTCCGTCGTTATTGTTGATCTGCCAGTCAATCGTGCAAACAGCATTTCTGTCGGTGTTCTGAGGCTCCAAGCAGGCATGCTGTCATTGCAAAAAGCATGGCTGTCGGTGACCGAAGGCAAGCAAACAGGCCAGCTGTCGTTGCAAACAGCATTGCTGTCGGCGTCGGAAGGCTGCAAACAGGCATGTTGTCGTTGCAAACAGCATTGCTGTCGATGTCGGAAGGCAGCAAACAGGCATGCTGTCGTTGCAAACAGCATTGCTGTCGGTGTCGGAAGGCAGCAAACAAGAATTCTTTCGTTGCAGACAACATTGCTGTCAGTGTCGGAAGGCTGCAAACAGACATGCTGTCGTTGCAAACAGCATTGCTGTTGGTGTCAGAAGGCAGCAAACAGGAATTATGTGGTTGCAACCAAGAATCTTGTTGTTGCCAACAAGAATGCTACCGTTCCGACAAGAACACTTCGACGGATTTTTGACTGGTTTAATTTCATCGACTCAGCAACAGCACGCCAGGCGAAGATCGCATAACAAACGCCCTCTCTTAGAAACCTAGACGACAATTCCTTGCAAGAACTTACCGGTATCTTCAACAAGCATTGTCAGAGCGGCCCACTGCCTCAGGAGTGGACACATGGAAGGGTTATACTAATAGCGACACCTAACAAACCTGTTACCCCGGAATATATGCGCCCCATCTTCCTTACCTCCAGCCTAGGCAACCTCTTCAAGCAATCATCCTAGCTAGATTGCACGGCCACATGGAAGACACTGGTCAATACCCAAACTCAATGATTGGTTTCAGATCGGGACTATCCACGCAAGAAGCGATGATTCAACTCACAACAGCTATTCCGGACCCCCTCATACCTGCGCACACTAAAGCGGTACTGGCGATTGACCTCAAAACGGCTTTCGACAAAGTCACGCACGAGGCCATCCTAAAGGCCATGAGAGACCTAGGAGTTGGCCAACGAACATACAACTACATAAAGGCTTTCCTACAAAACCAAACGGTCAGTATGTGCGTAGACAGCCTTCGTACACGCCGCTACACACTAGCGAACGTAGGCACAACACAAGGTTCGTGCTTTCCCCATTCCTTTTTAACGCAGTACTTATTCCGCTCGCGTGGAAGCTACAGCTAATTCCCCCATCTTGACCGTACCCTGTACGCGGATGATATCACCCTGTGGACTACATATCTATCGAACGCCCAAATCCAAGAAACACTGCAACAGCCACAATGGTAGTAGAGGAATAGGTCACCATGGTAGGCCTCACCTGCTCACCGGAAAAATCTGAACTTCCGTTGATCCCGCCAAAGGGTAGAATGTATCAATACTCCTATCAGAGTCTACGTACAGGATAGGGAGGTCCCACAGGTCCACACCATTCGAATCCTTGGCCTCTACCTGCAACAAGAGGGAGCATGCAGCTAATACGCAGAGTAACAAGTACAGCTCACGGCCTGCGATACTCTGCAAGTAGTACAAACGTATATCAGGACTGTACTCTACCCCCTACCTCAACCTCAATATAACGAAACCCAAACAATAAATTCTGCTACCAAAACAAAAGCACCAGTAACGAACGACTGGTCGAAGCACACGTAGCACAACAGACTAGCCAATAGGTCACTCCATTCGCGGCTAATCATGGCTAGGGAAATTCGTCACCGCTACGCATTCACCGGTAACATCCTCCCCGACCAAAACCGCAAGCTACGGAAAACCAGAGTAGCATCATAAACGCTGGGGCGATGAGCAGAACGCTTCACGTTGCTTACACACTGAACACAACTCCATAATAATGAAACTACCCCGGGAACGAACCCAAAGGAAGCGGAAGAGATCGCTATAGCGCTAGCTATCGGCAGCTCAAGTGCTACCTACATCCTGAGTAACTCCAAACTGCACTCCTATGCTCAGAGTTCACCCTGTCTCAGAACACCCCCCCCCCTTCTCCCGCAGCGCTGAGCTAAGCCCGCACACTCGGGCAACCCCGGCAATGAGGCCGGGAGGGTCGAGAAACCGGGCACAGGTGGACCGCATGTAGGGTTTCTCGAGGGAGCGTGCGTGTACCTTCGCTGAGTTCATCGCGAATTCTCGCGCCAAGAGGGCCCCACTCTTCCCTCACTACGTCTGCAAACGCGGCTAACGACCCAACCCAGCAATGCGCCGAAAGAGACACCACTTCAAACCTGGGAGGAATGGGAGACCTCACTTGGCTCCACGGACAAGGCAAGATCACCGCCAGCCAGGCTGCCAGCGTCATGGACATGTTAAACATGAACGTTTGAGTGCCATACCGAAACCATCAAACCCCTGAAATCCACGCTAGCAGCTACCATGCAGCTAATACGCAGAGTAACAAGTACAGCTCACGGCCTGCGGGAAGAAGATACTCTGCAAGTAGTACAAACGTATATCATGGGTAGAGGACTGTACTCTACCCCCTACCTCAACCCAGGGGGCCTGGGACGTCCCAAATGCCCTGTCAGAGTAAAGTTTTTTTCCTCCTCCTCCTCTCTGATGCACGCCATATTTTTTGAGGCAATTTCCTGATGTCAAAGTGAATTAGTGGCTTCGAAAAGAAATTTGGTACATTTTTGTCCGGGTGGGAATCGAGCACGGGCCTGCACGGTGCGACACGAGGCCAAATTTCTGAAGCCATGGTTGCTCTACTGTTCTGGCTTACTTATGGCGTGCCTAGTGCGTCATCGATTGCAGACGTCTTGTCGCAGCCATCTCGCTGGCTAGTGCGTGCGTCATTACGCGGTGTAAGTGACGGTGCGGAAGAGGTGGCGCCACGTCATGAGTGTATAAAATGAGCGCGATGATAACATTCCGAGGTCTACAAACGGTAAAATGCTATCGCATTCCCACACGTAAGCATTCTTAAATGTCTGCAGAATTTTAAGCTATGTATTTGCTGTTGCGCCAGGTGTTGTGCTGAAAGCGGGCGCGCGCTCTCTAAGCATTGACGTCACAGTCGGAGCGGCGACAGCGGCGGCGGTTATTGGCGGCGAGTGACGGTGGAGCGTGCATTTCTTGCGGCTCGCGAGGACGGCAGCGCAAGTACGCCCCTGCGGAAGAAGCGCGTGCCGCAGCTCCTTAGTGAGACGGTCGCCTTTGTACCCCACGTGAACTTTCCACTGCGGATCGTTATGTGTAGCAAGTCTAGCCCCGATTGCATAATTCAATGCGTTACCAATATGTATTACAAAGAAGAGTAACCCCAATTGCATACCTTCATGTATTACCAAATGTGCAGCAGGCTTCCGCGTTTTTGTGTTAGAAGAGTGTATTTCGACTGGATATTCACTTTGCGTCATCGGCAATTTTTATTGCGATAGCAATTATATGGGCACTCCAAAGCAGATTGCTGCCGTCGGCGTCGCCGTCGTCGTCGACACGCTCCGGACGCTGTACGTGCGAGTGAAAGAGCGCGAAGGACGCGCGCTTTCATGGGGAGCGAACGCACTTCGGAGAGCAAACGCGCGTTCTGCGCCGTGCTCCCTGAAGGGCTGCAGAATTAAGCATCTCTTTCCTCCTTTCCGTATATATAGAGAGCAAACGCAACTTTTTTCCGTCGCGCGAAAGGCTGTGGGGGGACGGGAGGGAGGGAGGCAGGGGAGGCGACGTTTAGCTGCGGCACCAAATACGTATTTATATAAAAACGCCGCGTGCGTTCTGTGCGAACGCGGGGTAAAACGCCGACGGCGTCGACAACAGTTCTGCGCGTTTCTGGTGCTGCTGCATGTCCAAGTTTATACAGCTGATAAAACTACTATCCTTACTCCGTATAGCTCTATACTAATTTGCTATCACAATTGGTGCTTCGCCTTTCGGGTGAAACTGCGACACTTTTTTTCAACTTTATGAAGAACACATGTTCGTCATAGTTGGATCATTGGTTAGCTTCTTAAGCTAAAAAATGTTCACCCACATTTACGATACTCCCCAATGCGAAATTTGAGCGCAGCTCTTTAGGCGTTTTGAATTGTACCTTTAGCGTTCCTCATTGTACAGAAAAAAAAAGCGTGAACATGGGAACGTATGGCTCGTGCTGAGCGCTTTTTTTAGCTTTGGCGCCACGGCTGAAGTAGCGCATATGCAGTGGGTCCAAAGCCCACGCCAGCGCTTTGTTTCCATATATGGTATTGGTGGGCGCGCTTGCCACATACATTAGTAGTGACGTCATCGGTGACTGGGTGATGGCGCATGCTACTAGGGTGAAATGTCGCAGTGGGTCCCCGCTGTGGGGAACGTCTCGTGTGGAACTCCACTTTCCTCCTCACCCTAGTACATAATCTCCTCCTGCGCGCTTTCCTCCTCGCGCTCTCTTCGCTATCGCCATCTTTCATCCTCCGCTGCGCACCACTCGGTCATTCTGCCGGCTACGCCGACGCAGACGTTCAATGCAGGAACGGGCGCCTAAAAGCTTTGTTCTGACAATTAAGTAACAAGAAGAAAATACAGAATGACAATTTATCACTACACCTAAGCACTTCCCATACACAGAACGTGCCGTCTGCTTGTGTTACAATGTGCTCCTTGTAAATGCCAGATGCGCGGTCAGTGTTTTCGAGGTTTCTTTTCGCGGCGTTGTTGCGTTGGTGCTGCAAATCTAGCGATTGCCGACATGTGAAGCTCCAACATCATGTCCCTCTGCAACGCAACAGGCGAGCGCAGTGACTGCAGCGCATCGGGCTGTCGGTATCCGATCAGCGCCTGGATGTAGGTGTTTGCAGACGTCGCATCACGCCAGAGAATTATTACCGCAATACCATGCTCCAGTTGTGATTGGCCGCTGCGACAGAACACTCGCACCGCACGCTTCTTGGACAGCTTTCGGTGGGCATCGACCTCCCGAAGGCTAGCGGAAGGATCGGAGGGGCTTCGCGCGCTGGCTCCAAGACAGTAGGAACAGATAGCACCACGTCACATCATAACGCAGAGCCAGTGAAGGCGGAGCTTAGCCGCGATCCAACACGGTCGAGGAGAAGCATGGCTAGGGAGGAGGATAAGTTGTGATCGCGCGTAGCTCAAGTAATATATGCGACGCTTCACTTAAATTGTGGTGCAAATGTTTTGCTATAGATGTGCGCTACGTGGTTATAAAATTTATTCAAACCCTTTCAGGGTTTTCTTTACGATCAACGCGGGAAGCACGTAGTTATTTCAGCGTTTATAACGTTATGACCGATAATAACGCCTATTTATTCAAGTGACCCCTAAAGATTCTGTTATATTTTAGCGTTTGGACGCGCGAGCGAAGACGAGGAGAGCGAAGTGGCGCACCCAAGCACTCTGAGCTCGTAACCACGCAGCCGCCTTGCAACGTTCTAAGATGCAATAAAAGGCACTTTACAATACTGGCAACGAGGGAACGCGACCCCGCCAAGCAAGTTTTCCTGGAAGGCGATGCCTAAAGGCAATATACCAGAATTTGTGCCCGGCACCGACTGGTCATCGTGGGTAGAGCGCCTGGAGTTCTACTATGAAGCCAACGCCATCGTCGAATCTTCCAAGAAGCGAGCGGTTCTCCTCACGCTGTGCGGTGAGCAAAGCTAAGAGACGCTTAGGGCCCTGGTTGCCCCACGGAAACCTTCTGAGGTGGACTTGGTGGACATCATCAAGTTAGTGAGCCAGCACTTTGACCCTCGGCCTTCCGAGTTGCTGGGACGATATCGCTTCCAGAAACGAGACCAGCTCGCTAATGAATCGGTCAAAGGACTATGTGACAGCTCTGCGAATTTTGGCGAAGGACTGAAACTTTGGCAACGCAGACTCCACGACGGTGGAACATGATATGTCGGGCGGAAGCGCGGAATTACAGGCTCAACCAGGGAGTACAAGGCTTCCTTTGGAAGTTATGCTACGAGACAGATTGGTATGTGGGATTCACGATTCTCATCTTCAACAACGGTTGCTAGCTAAGGATAAATTAACGTTTAAGAAAGTGTACGAGCTCGTTTTGAATGCTGAATCGGCAAGACATCAGCCGACACAGATTCAAAGCACTCAGCAACATGCCGAAAATTTCAATGTACACCGTCATAATGTTCCCGAGGGCTCTACAAGCAAAGCGCATCAGTGCTTCCAATGTTTAGCAGATCATAAGGCCGACAACTGTTACTTAAAAATGCTACGTGTAATTTCTGCCGAAAAAAGGGTCACATTGCGAAAGCCTGCCTGCCGAAAAAGGCTAAACCACAGAAGTATCAAGGAAGTCATCATTTAGAGGAGGACGAAGTTTTCGAGGAACAGGAAGGCGGCCTCCTTACTGTTTTTCACACAGGATTAGAGACCACAGCTAGGTTCGTCGTGACAGTACGATTGTCTGGTCGGCCACTCAAGATGGAAGTAGACTCAGGAGCAGCGTTTTCTATAATAAGTGTAGGAACGTTCGCTCGCCTCTGGCCTGACGATGCCCCGGTGTTAAGAGTACGCAAGCTCGCTTTACGGACATTGGCTGGAGAGTGTTTCGACATCCTAGGCTCCGTGCTTATCAATGTAACTTTCAACAACAACAAAGCACAGCTACCCTTGCTCGTGGCTGGAGGTGTTGGAGCCAGCTTGTTAGGAAGAAATTGGTTCGAAAAACTGGGCATTACGCTGCATGGACTCAACAATCTCGCGGAAACAACAATCGACGCTACTATAGCCAAGTTCTCGGGGGTGTTCGATGAAGCTCTCACTGGACATTCAGGGCCACCTGTACGCATTGAACTTGCTGAAGACGCGACACCGAAGTTTTGAAGTGCCGGCAAGTGCCATTTGCATTGCGAGATGCCGTATGTTGAGAACTCGACAAACTCCAGGCTCAAGGCATAATTGAGCCAATCTCCGCGTGTGACTGGGCAACGCCAGTGGTCATCGTGAGGAAGAAGAATGGATCCTCACGATTGTGCGGGGATTACAGGAGCACAGTAAACGCAAGCATCAAACCAACGGCGTATCCTTTGCCAACGGCACCTGAGGTGCTTGCAACTCTTCGAGGAGGACAGATCTTTTCAAAGATTGACTTGACACAAGCTTATCAACAGCTGCACATCGACAAGGACACTTCGAAAATGCTGACTATCAACACAATTAAAGGCTTGTACGCAGTGAAGCGACTGCCATTTGGCGTTTCGGCCTCACCATCTATATTGTCACGTAGTAGGGACAGTGAAGAAAACAGTCGTAACACTGTGTATGATGAAACTGGTTGTTTATTGGGCAAACCTGTGCCCACAAAAGCAAGCTACATTCAAAGCACAACGATAGCGGTGAAAACAGTCGGAGATCGTCGAAAATCGGATCTGCGGTGAAACGCGCCGTCTTTTATACATGAGTCATCGAATGTTCCAGATTAATCCCTGGTACCCGCAGTGTCTTCCAGGACGTTCTAGACAATTCGCGTCGATCATACAATGAGATAACGCAAGCGTCGGTGAAAACAGGCAACGGAAAGAAGCATCGATAACGTTCTTGAAACTTCCGATACAGGCGCGTCCTGCCCCGAGCGATAACGTTTAACATTTGTTAGCCGGTGGAAAGCGGACACCGGTGAAAGATGAACATGTTTACGTGTCAATACCCTCCCCTTAAAAAGCATCGTCCCGATGCTACAAATTTGAAATCGAAAACAAACCCACGCGTAATAAGGAAAAAAATAACAAAGTAACAAAGTACCTAAGTTCGTTAGCGGGCGTAAAAAGGCTTAAGACGCACCACGTGGATGACTTCAGGTCGTGCGCGGCGCCGCTGTGATTGCGAAATGCCTTCTGGCACGACCTCATATTCCAGTGCGCCAATACGTCGGATGATCTTATATGGTCCGAAATAGCGACGTAACAGTTTCTCGCTAAGTCCTCGTCGGCGTATCGGAGTCCAGACCCAAACACGGTCGCCGGTCTGGTACTCGACGTAACGGCGTCGAAGACTGTAATGTCGGCTGTCAGTCCTCTGCTGGTTCTTGATGCACAGGCGGGCGAGCTGTCGACCTTCTTCGGCACGCTGCAAACAGGTGGCAACGTCGAGATTTTCTTCGTCGGTGACGTCCAGTAGCATGGCCTCAAGCGTCGTTGCCGGGTTCCTACCGTAGACCAGGTGGAACGGCGCCATGTGGGTCGTTTCTTGCACGGCCGTGTTGTATGCGAAGGTCACGTACGGAAGGATGGTGTTGTGTTTACTGTGTTCAGCCTTTTCAGGTGGCGGGTTGGCAGCCTCTCCACGATAGTTCTTGTGTAGTCTACCTTGTGTGTGACGAGCGTAGGTTATATAAGGCCCTGACCGTAAATAAAAACTCTTTGTTGTTTCGCCGTTACGACAGTAGATCCGGGTTCGCCTTCGCCCGGTGTCTTTTTATTTCGTGCCATTTTTCATTGGTGCGGAATACAACATAAATGGCGACGAGGTAAAACCGTGAGTTCATGAAGATGCACGCCTGCACTCATCGCCCAGAAGCTTCGTCAAGCTCGAGAATGCGAGCTCGAGTTGCGTCGCCCCATCCAGCAGTCTCCGTCGTTCGCGACGCCGCTGCGGCAAGTTAGGCATCGCAGCGCTGCCGTGTCGCCCGCCACTCTTTTCACGCCTGCGCCTCGCTCTACGCCGGTAAGCCATGGCTGCCCTATTCAAGTGCAACTCGCCGCCTCCTCCGTTTCTTGCTACGCCTGGTGCTGCATCAGTACCGTGAAGACAATGGAAGCTTGCGTTTCTCAACTACTTGGAGGCTATCGGGGGCGAGTACCTCACGCAGCGACGTAGAAAATTATTTTACTGAATTCATTAGGCTTGCAAGGGCAGCGAATATATTACAGTCTGGCGCCACACTGCGTCGGAGCTCATCAACGTACATATGAAGACTGAGCCCAACTCGGATGTTTTCGACGAGGCAATTTCACTGCTTGACAAGCATTTCTCAACAAGAGTAAACGAGTTGATGGAGCGACACCGCTTTCGACAGCGTCGTCAGCTGCCGGGTGAGCCCTTCGAAGCTTATGCCGGTGCACTGCGCGAGCTAGCCGCAAGTTGTGATTTCGGTGATCAAACGGAGAAAGCCGTACGAGACCTTGAAGGGTCGGCATAGAAACAAATACGAGAGCGTCTGCTTTTTGAGGGAACAAGACTCGACATCAACTTAAGGAACTGTCAGCTGATTCAGTGGTGCAAAGAATAGTTGACAAGCCTGAACGTAGGAGTGCAAGTGGATTTTCGGCGTGCTACCGTTGCGGGTCAACAGAGCGTCCAGCGAATGCGAAAGAATGCCGTGCTAAGAAGGTGAAATGCCGGAACTGCTGCAAAGTTCGACACTTTGCGTCTGTGTGCCGTTCAAGACGCCCGGGTGAGTCTCAGGGCAACCGCGAAAGCAAGAATACGCCTGAAACGACGAATGATATCTCTGTTCTCAACCTCAGCACTGAAGGTATGCGAGGAAAAGGAATTTACATCGATGTCAACGTTAACAATACTACTCTGAGCCTCCTCATCGACACGGGGTCGTCTGTCTCCCTGCTTAGTGAAGCAAGCTTTCAAGAACATTTCTCCGGCTGTTCACTTACGGATGCTAAAGTGAGGCTGGTGGACTACTCAAGGCAACGTATTGCAGTCAAGGGTTACTTTCTGGCGAACGTAGCCTAAAAGCAGGTTCAAACCTGTGTTCTTTTTCACGTCGTGGAGCGTGGTACAACGCTTTTGGGACTGGATGCCATACAGAATCTCCAACTTTGCATTGAAAGGGATACGCTGTCGTGTCTACAAACAGAGTCACAGCCTTCAGCGCTGCTGCCAGCCCACCTGCGTGGTGAATTTTCGCACCAATTCTCCGGTAAATTTGGCCAGGTCAAGGGTTTCGTGCACGAAGTGAAAGTTCATCCCTCGGTGAAGCCTGTAGCTGCCAAGCTACGACGGTTACCGCTTGCTCTGCGTGAACGTGTGTCTGCCGAATTGCGCCAACTGGAACTGTCGGGCATCATAGAACGAGTTGATGTGGCCGAATGGGTATCGGCGATAGTTGTTGTGCAGAAACCCAATGGCACAATACGCCTCTGCGTTGACCTCCGAGAAGTGAACAAGGCCATCATAGTAGATGGGTTCCCCCATCCCACACTGAGGAACTGCTGCACCACCTGGTAGGTGCAACTAAATTTTCAAAACTGGATTTGAAAGCTGCGTACCATCAGCTGGAACTGACAAGTGAAAGTCGTGAACTAAAAACATTTGTGACTCACGAAGGCCTGTTCAGATTTAGAAGAGTATGCTTTGGCCTTGCATCTGCACCTGCAGCTTTCCAGAAGTTGATGTCATCCATACTGAAAGGGTGCCAAGGGGTACTGTGTTACATAGAGGATGTGGTAGTATGGGGAAAAACTGCCAGTGAACATGACGAGAACTTGCGAGAAGTTCTGAAACGGATCTCCAATGCAGGTCTCACACTGAATGAAATATATGTTCTTTATGTGGAACAAATATCCTTTTTGGGTCATGTAGTGAGTAGTGAGGGCATCGCACCCATGCACTCAAAGGTTGAAGCAGTCACCCAGGCAGCAGTGCGAAAAGATGCACCAGTGTTACGATCGTTTTTGGGAGTCGCAGGATATTACGCCCGTTTCGTGCCACACTATGCGGACATTGTAGAACCGCTCAGGAAACTTTTGCGCAAACAGCATGCGTTCGTCTGGGACGAAGCCGCACAGCACAGCTTTGATGCAGTCAAAGCAGCGTTATCGTCATGCAGTGTGATCCACATGTTCGATCCAGAACTGCCGGTGGTTGTGACTACAGACGCCTCCGACACAGAAACTGGGTGCTGTACTGCAGCAACAAGCAGGGAAAAAGTTGCGAACGGTAGCTTTTGCATCCCGGTCACTAACGTCTGCCGAGCGCAAGTATTCTGCGGGGGAAAAAGAGGCCCTCGCGTGTCTTTTTGCATGTGAACACTGGCACGCGTACTTGTGGGGCCGGCGATTCCTTCTCCGAACTGATCATCAAGCGCTGGTGACATTGCTGTCGTCAGGAGGTGCTGGTAGAAGGCCGCTACGAATTGCAAGATGGTCTGCCAGACTTTTGTATTATAACTTCGACTTTGTGTACCAAAAAGGAAGTGATGACGTAGTGGCTGATGCCTTATCCAGACTAGCTGTGACATCTGCAGCTGAGCCAGAGTTGGACGAAGAAGTGTTGTCCGTGGTACTCTCTTGTATCACCAAAGGGCAGCTTCAAGCAGCTACAGCTGAGAGTGAAACGTTACAGACTCTGATTAAATACATTGCTTCTGGATGGCCCACCAAAAAGATGTCAGCCCAGAAGTAAGGCCCTACCATTAGGTGAAGAAGCTCTCAGTGATAGACAACATTGTGTTCAGAGGGGACAGAATTGTTGTGCCCGAAACCTTGACATCTGAGTTGGTGGTATTTGCACATGACACGCATCCAGGCATCACCAGCACAAAGCAGACTTCGAGAGAAATTTTGGTGGCCACGAATGGATACGGAGGTGGAACACGGAGTCAGAAGTTGCCACGTTTGCCAAGCAGCTGACAAGTTGGCAAAACCGACTAATGCACCCCTGCAGCCTGTTGTGTTTCCAGAGCTGCCATGGCAGAAGCTCGCCATTAATATTGTGGGCCCCCTCAACTTGCAGCAGGCAAGTCCGAAGTTTGTAATAACTCTCATAGACTATCATTCTAAGTGGCCGGAAGTTTACTTCACAAATACAGTGACGTCTGAAGTTGTCATCGACTTTTTAGCTGATGTTTTCAGCCGCGAAGGCTACCCGGAGGAAATAATTTCTGACAATGGACCCCACTTTAAATCCCAGGTATTTGAAAATTTCCTGAAGGAGAGGGGAATCAAGCCTAGTGTCTCGTCCGTCTATTACCCCCAAGCCAACGGCTTGGTCGAAATATTTAACAGAAGTCTGAAGAACTTCATTCAACGCTCTGTTTTGGAAGGCAGATGTATCCAGTCGACTGTAGTGGAATATCTGGCCGTGTACAGAGCAACGCCGCATTCTACTACAGGAGTTTCCCCGTCTGTGTTACTTCACCGCCGCCAGCCGAGGACTCGCCTCGACATTGTGTGCTTGCCGTCCAAGGAGCCCTTCCAAAAGCCCGCATTGGCCATGCACCGGCTGCGTGCCCGTGTTCAGGCAAAGCAGATGTCAATGAAGACTTATACAGACGATAGGCGAGCGGCGAAGGCTCCGAAGTTCCGGGAAGGAGATTATGTGAGAGTTCGCACACAAGCAGCTGTGGGAAAGGCTGGGCTATCCTACGACAAAGCCCCGACGAATAGTCAAGCAGCTAGGTACAAGCTCTTTCCGCTTGGAGGACGGGCGTACATGGAATGCGTCGAAGTTGGTGTCTGTTCCAGAGCAGTGTCAGACCGGGAGGAACCAGAAGTCGCTAAGCGTCCTGCCCACTGAGGAAGACCCCAACCTGTGTGGTGCGGACAACTCGCAACTGCCTCTGCAGGCAACCACGCCACCGAGATCATCGCCTTATTTAAGTTCATGTCAACCCCTTAACAGTCCCTCAGTGGTGACGTCAAGAGGACCCTCGACTAGGGACCGACAGCTTCCGTCACGGTTCCAGGACTTCTTTTTGTGACTTAATTTTTTTGCGAAGGGGTTGATGATGTGTTTACTGCGTTCAGCCTTTTCAGGTTGCGGGTTCGCAACCTCTCCACGATAGTTGTTGTGTAGTCAACCTTGTGTGTGACGAGCGTAGGTTATATAAGGCCCTGACCGGCAATAAAAACTGTTGTTTCGCCGTTACGACAGTAGTTTCGGGTTCGCCTTCGCCCGGTGTCTTCTTATTTCGCGCCATTTGCACTGGTGCGGAATACAACAGATGGCATCCCACGTCTTGTGTTCGACGCCGACGTACATTGCCAGCATGTCTGCGATGGTCTTATTTAGGCGCTCGGCGAGGCCATTCACCCGCGGGTGGTACACACTAAACAATTTCTAACCCATAAGGGTGTAAATCAGCTTGTCCCCAGACGAACACCCTTTGCCAACTATTGGGTGCTTAAAAAAGGGTGCTAGGAAGGGGTGCAGAGGCCAGCACCCTTAAGGAATGGTGCACAGCATAAAATTTTAAAGGGTGTAGTGGTCGCACCCTTACTAAAGGGTGCTCTTGTACCATAACACCTTATGAAGTGGGTGCTGGAAGGATGCTCCACATTGATTCACCCGAGAAGCAAAAGCCAAAGATTGACGCACGACCGCAAATGTATCCACAAACGTAGAATGCTCTACTCCGCAGACAATGCTGGGTGACAGGCCGCATGCTAGCAACTGATATTTGGACATTATATATATATATATATATATATATATATATATACAGGGTGTCCCAGCTATCACGCAGCACGACTTTAAAAAAGAGGAACGGCGTTACGCGAAGCAAACCTAGTGCGTATTGTTTCCAGTGCAGTGGAGTAGCTGCCAGTAATTTTTTCGTGACTAAGATTTAATTCGTTAATTTTAATTAATGATCTAACTCGAGAAGTAATGTCTTAATGATCAAAGTGTCAATAACAAAATTGTAAAGCAACATGAAAAACTCCCGATACAGCTTTCTGTTGCTCAGTACGTGCTACATAAATGTGTTTTTCCGAGCGTGAAAGGTGCCCGCGGATACAAGCAGAATTGCCGCGCGACTGGCCGCTCGAGACGCTTTGCGGAAGTTTAACAATTTGTGGTGCTGACAACAGAAAATTGGTAGTGTAATCATTTTATGGCTGAACGGTAAATGATCAGAAAGCAGAAGACCACGTGGTGCCAGTGGGATCCTAATTAACGACATCTGAAGATAATTACACTAATAATTTCCAATTACTAACACCGAAAATAGCATTCTCATAAGCTTGCCTTGTTTTCGGTGACTCTTGGTTTCCTTCATATGTATTGCAGAAATGGTTAGACAAAAGAAAACGTGCATCTAAAAATTACAGCTAAACTCACGATGAGGCAACAATGCGCAGCTTCAGCACATTCAACATGGCACACTTTTGGTGACTTTGTTCAAAAACTTTGTAGCCACTACTATAGGGCACTCAATGTGAGCCCGAAGAAAAGGCGCTCCAACACAAGAGTGTTGAACAGCTTGCGGTCGTACTGGATATTGAAGAGCCAGTAAGCAGATAAAACAGCCGCCAGCCCCTCCTCCCCATTTTTCACCGCAAACAACTTCTCTCGGTCCACCTTGATGTGGAGAAGGTCAGTCTCTTCAACGTCTCCTCCAGAAAATACGATGCAAGGGCTTGCAGGAACGCTCGGGTCCTGTAGTACCAAGAAAAAGTATCGCATCATCACCGAACGGCCATGAATAGTACATCGTCCCCTCTTCATACTTAGTCACTCTTTATAAAGCTTTCTGCAGGTTATAGGTGATTTCAATGTAATACAAACAATGTTAACAATACAAATGGCTAGTTTGACATTTATGCACGCAATTTTGCTTTATGCCCGACGCATATTTTGGGACCACACCCAGCAGAGCCCAACCTTCTTGGGATGGCAGCTTTATTTTATAATATATATGTCGCACAAAATTTGCTGGGGCTAATGCGCACGTAATTTAAACATTGCTGAGAACTGAAACAGCACGCTTCTCTGCTAGTTTTTGCATGCCATTTTAATATTCCACTTTCACAAAAAAGTGACTGCAATACAAGGCATAAGCAATAATTGCGTGAGTAATCCTTCAGGTGATAACACTGGGTGACAACACTGGAAACTATCTGGCATATAGATGCAGGTATGGGCCGCACGTTTTGCAATTTAGGAAGCAGGGAATTGGCCCATACTTGAAAGTGGCATTATCAGTTTCATTTTTAAAGAACTATAGAAACCTTATTTTAGTCAGGTGTTTTCTCCTTTTAGATAATTCGGTAGACATAAATGGTTGGCCATATGTTATTCGCCTACAACCGCCAAATAATAAATATTTGAATTTATTTTCTCGTGTTTCAATTTCAGTTTCCTCAATCCAACTAGGGCTGTGAGGTGCAGTAGATTAGGTCACGTGAGACATGAAAAAAACGACAATCGCTGATATAGTTTCAATTCACTACAACACTTGAACACGTTTGAAGAGCTATAGACCACAAATGATTTATCAGTAGTTATATTACAGCTGCTTTTTTTTCCTGTCTCACGTGACCTAAACACCAACTACACATCACAGACATTGTTAGGATGATGAAATCAAAACAAACATGCCGAATAACTTCAATTATACATTATTCAACATTCGTAGGTAAATAATACTGGGTGATCATGAATACTAATGTCTAATGCATCAATTGGGAGAAGAAAATATGCACGCAAAAATTTTATGCTAAACTATAAATTCTCGGTGAGCTGTTGTCCTATACAATCTGATGTTATTTCTGGCACTTAGTTGCAAGACATATTCCAGGTTCATTGCCACTATTATTTCACGGTTGCTCGGGCCCTGCTCATCACCACACTTTTAAACGAAGTCTCTCTTCAGTCCATTGGCATTCTGAATGCCAGTAATGTTAAGCTTGCTCGGGCCCTGTTTGTCACCACCCTTGTAAATAAAATAATCTCTTCAGTCTATTGACATTCGAAACGCCCGTAAGGTTAAGCTTAAAAGTGAAGACGCAACATGCCATGCATGTTGGCAGCTGGCAGCTCCCCGGGAAACACCTTTATGCTTTTAGAGTACTTGCTTTACTTATTCCTTTACTAGGTTGTTTGAAATACTATTCTTAAGATTGCTTTTATATAATTGGCTCCCAAAATTGGGGGGAGCCGCCTATACAATAGTGTAGACACTGTCCGTATATGGTATTTATCTACACTGTTTATTTATGTGCCATATGTTGCTAGGTAGCAAATACACAAGAAAATAACAACAAATGCCTAACATAAGCATACAGTTCCTGATAAAGAAACACTGCTTAAAAACATCAGTAAGAACGCGAACAAATGGAAATTTTGCAGAGCATTCTCTTGCCCACAGAAGACATGGCTGCTAGGTCCAAAGCTTTGATGCAAACATAGGCACCGCCAGTTGGGAAGTGTTCGCCTCAAGCACTAGCTGTAGAACGTGATCTCAGTACAGTTTTTGGAGCTATCACAGGCGCACCATATGGCAAAATTTTATGACGTCCCTTACTAGACAGCAGCAGTCCTCAAATAACAACCATATATCTAGGGAGTTCGACCTTTGGTCATTTTTTATTCGACAAACTTTTCCTGTGGTTGTTGTCAAGCACGTTAAATTTTTTTTCGTTGAATATAATTTTTGACGAATGAAATATTCATATTTTCAAAAGTCACAAGGGTCCGCATCTCAGCGTTCTTGTACGCGGGAACAGTTTAACCAGTAATTAATGTGTAATGGTAATGCTTCGAGCTATGCTTGTGGAAGGAATTGCTATCATTAAAAAAGTAACACAAATTAAGTAAGGTAGCTGACAGACAAAACCGCAAGTGGAAGTTTACTTCTCTAAGGGCTATAGGCTAACATGTTAGCACTGGTAGGTCGCGCTGGGTTCAGCAAATGACATGACGTAAAAAAACAACACCCTTCTTCCTTGATGTACTAATGAAACTCGTGGAAACTGAGTTTCTCTGTATATCGAAAGCTTACACACACCGGCAGATATCTGCAGTTTGACTCAAACGACTTCACATCCCACAATACATTGGTAGTCGCGACGCAACTGCAAAGACCATCTGCAGTTGAAGAGACGACAGAAAAACATAGGAGAAAGCGATTATCATGGACCTCTTGAACAATGGCTACAAAAGGAGCTTAATTCAGCACGTGTTGCAACAACTTGACCTGGGCGCTTACACAACCCTCAAACACTTTCCTACACGAACCGTCAGTAATTCTGCCTCCCGCCAGCCATCCCTTCGGATCTCTGTCACGTAGATTTTTGGTATAATCGAACAGCTAGCATGAGTGCTGGGGAACGAGGGTATCTGTGTAGCGCAAAAACCCACATCAACGCTTGAGCGGCTCATACCCCTACAAAAAGATCGGCCTCCTAAAGAGAAGTTCCCACGATTAATTTACCAGGTGCCTTGTGCTCAGTGCTACGCCTCCTACATCGGTGAGACGAAGAACTTCCCAGATAGCATTCGGCTGCACAAAAACGATGTAGGTAGTTTCAATGTGGAGTGCAACACCCTCGCAGAACATTGTGAGAAGCATGATCATTGCATCAGCTTCGACGGCAGCCGTGTCATTGGCACTAAAGCTAACCACACGAGGAGGCACTACCTAGAAACGTGGTATATGCAAGCCACGCAAGGAAACCTGAACACATCCGCAGGAGCACTTCCAAGCGTATAACTGCACCACCTTCAAAACCACCGGCGAGCACGACAACAAAGAGACCTAGACCGGGAAAGGTGGAAAGAGCAATGGTGGAAAGGACAACACAAGGCTGCTCAAGAACAATATTGTGGTCTTTCGGAACAGTCATCCTGAAGAGGCTGAATTGGCCTCGACACGTTGCGTCAGTTTTAAATTAAAACAAATCTTGACTGGAGAGTCGTACTTTACTCTAAATTTCTTTATTAAGCCAGACAGACTTCTGTAGATGTTTACCTATACAACTAAGATGTGCTCTCGGGTGCACACTGCAGGTGTTGCAAGAATCGTGCGCTGCACTTTGACAGCACTAACATTCTAGGTGAAAGCAAAGATTACAAGTAAACTCCTGGAAGCGCATGACATGAGGAAAAGATGCAATAACTCCTTGAGCAAGGCTTCAGTTTTCTTGCACAGATCAAAATAAAACCTTTTTTCAGCCTCAACATAAGATGCACTTTAGAATGTATGTCGGCCCTAAGTTCACCATTGGGACGCGTCTTTAGTTTTGCATTGTGTGCGTGCATTCAAGATGCAGCGCTTATATTTAGCCTGCCATGTTGTAAAAAATTGTTTGCGAGTTATTGCGCTACAGTTATGTCCTTCAAAAATCAAGTTTTTTCTGCTATGACGTGGTCCTGACCACGCTGAATGAGGACTTGTTTTTACAGGAATTCAGGTCGGCCATTTCAAAGTCGTTTATTCCTTTTTGGGCTCAGGTATCTGTTCTGATATTAACCTTCCCGTGTTCGATGTAGATCTATCACAGTAAAGCACAGCGCCTTTCTGACCAGTTTGGACAAAGCCCATGGGTACTAAACATGCATTGTAGCCGAACAGACTTGCAGGAAACTTACCTCCTCTTGCACAAACAAAGATGACAGGCCATTATGTTCTTTGACATTGAAAGACAGTATCCGAAGTGCCGCAACTGTTAGGATGTCTGCAAAGTGAAAGGATTATAGCAAAAACTTTAATGCACGTTTTTAGTATCTTACAAATATTCCCTAAATCGGTGACAAAGGTTGGTTTTGAAAACTATTCACGCATGATTTTCTGTACCTAAAAGCAACGGAACACTGGTGCTAGGGTAACATCCCCTTATTTATGTTCACTGCACCTTGAAGGCCTTTCCCATGGGTCTTCCAATACTGTCTAGTGCCTGCCATGGCACAGAATATCCTTAATGTAGGCATGTAACGATGCAACACTACGCCAGTTTATTTCCTTTCTACACATCAAACAACGCACCATTAAATAATTTAAGTTTAAGACCAGATATGAGTTGAAAACCTCAAGAACGGTCTTCAAAGAACCAAATCGGTAAACACAGATGTACTCTAATACCATGAGACGAATGAGACGAAACCCTGCAAAAATAATGTCGTGGAGTATAGGTCTAAAAGCTGCCGATGAAGCCTTTGTAAGAGTACTCACGTCGTGTTCGCAGCCTTTCCGGTGACATCTCACGAGCCTTTTCAAGTGATGCCATTACACTTGGTTCGCACGGGATGTGCTTCATTTCTGCCATTTTCACAATATTGTTGATCCCTTTTGCAATACAAGGTGATGGGTCAATCTTAGTTAGTCTTGCAAAGTAACTACAAAACTGAAACAAAAGATACGTCCAAAGTGCACTACAACAAGAACCCAGCAAATACATAGCAGTTATTTTTACCATGGTATCTACAAGCACGTCATTTACATTGAAGAATGGGCAAGTGACAGATGTAAACAATCCAAGTGAGCACTCTGACCTAACAAAAGAGAAACGGCAATTTTTATCTGAAGGTGTACGTGAAATCGGAAATTTCTAGTTACACAGAAAAGAACACCAAGTTATGGTGCTCGTTGTTTATTCTTTCTTTATTGAAATAAAAATAAATCGAGTTGTCACCATGTCTTGGCGACCGCTACCCTTTTTCACTTAATACAGAAAAGTTAAAAAAAGAAAGTCTTGCTTTCGATAAATGCAAAGGTTGACAACACAGTTCGCACACAGTTCTCTAGCATTTTTCACACATGAGTACTGCACACGCACTATGCACACACACAATGTAGTTAAGTCAGTATTCATCACAAATGCCAGTGTCTTCATAGAAGCATTGAATGACTTTCGTTGCTTTGTGGTGTACCTTTTGATGGCCATGCGTCTGTGGCGCAAGGACAGCCTTGCTGACATAGTTAATGAGTCTTCTGCCCAAATGCATTAGAGTACTAACTTTTTCATCGGATCAATATTTAGAGAGCAGTAGTTGAGGCTTTTTGGTAGTACAATAAAACATGTGTGCATTAAAATTAATTTTTCAATCAGTTACAAAACCTCTAGTTCTTTTTGAATGTAGTTGCCTCCACAACCATGCAGGCTAACATAATGTAAATGCTGTTTCATACATAGTAGCAAAAGTTTACTTACCCTCTCAATGATCATCATGTATGGGTACTTCCTCTTCGCCTCATGAATACTATTTGTTGCCATGTCAGAAATTCTTTGGCGACATGTCAAGGCCATCCTTTCATTGATTTGATCCTCATCAGGAGAGCCTTTGCGAGATTCACAGCTGAGCCACTCCGTGTGCATTGCAAAACTTGTTTCGTCTTCTCCGTCTATTGTAGCGATAGCAACGTCGTGATGGAAGCAACACCAATATAGCTCATTGCGGCATAAATAAACCTGCACTATGCAAGGAAACATTTCAGTAATGTTATGTAACCTTGATTCTCCTATTAAATTCCCCTCTTCTACAATGTTTCGAGCCTGAATCACCGATGGAAAACAGTAGGTTTCACCTGTAAGGATCCATAGCTCTTCATTCAAAGCGGGATGCTCAAGAGGTGTCAAAAGCTAACGGCCTCATTTACTATCCTTCTTATGTGATACATTTACACCAACACACAAATACTTAGGATTTCTTCCGCCATGAGAATAGTTAATTAGATGGATTAACATATGGCCTTGTTTCCACCTGCTAGACAGGCAGCAAACCAACAAAGGACTGTGGTCGAGCACCAAACAACTTTGTTAGTATCCTAACGGCCTCGTTTCTACTATATCCTTGCATTTTCTTGCAAGGATACAGTTTGTATCTAAATGTTTTTTTTGATTTATGGGTTTTAGCTTTGCCTAGATAAATTGATTCATTAAATATTTGGCCAGCCTAAAGTGAATCACGCATCCAAAATACTTTGATACCACCTCAAAACAACAGAGAGCACTAAATAGACAGGATTAAATTCTGAGCGCTTCTATTCAGTGAAAAAATGGAAATATTTGAAAGCATTAGCAAATGAAAATTCGACGCTCGCCATTAGCTTGCTACACGTCATCCTAGATAAACAAGTTAACATATTGTATTTGACTGCAGAATGCCCCCCTCCATCTTTTGCTCATTGTGCCGCTGGAGCTTTACTGTGGCTGTTTCTTCACTGCCCTTCCTGCGTGACCCAAACTTCGTGCGGTTCTCGCCCACGCGACCATCACTAGGGAGAACCCTTCGCTGGTTCTTGAATCTGTAGCGCAAGGCTACCTTCCAGGAGTCCTGAGAGCTGCATGAACAATAAAATAATATTGTGCTGAAATTGAGGGGTCACTTATTGTAAAGGAAAGGGCCAAATAAAATTTTTAGTACGCATCATAAAAACAAGGAAACGGCAAAGCAGCGCAAACAACACAAATGACAGAACATATGCTTACTGCTACCAATTGGGAGTGGTTTTACTAGCATGTGCAATATGTTCTGTCAAGAAAGAACAGAAAGATTAAAGACACCCCAAAAACACAATTTCTGGGAGAAAAGAACGTAAGATTTCAGGTACAGCAGTTCTTTACGAGCATGGTCTTTATGAGCGTAGTCGAAGGAGGGCTGAGGCAAGTCTCTCCCCTCGTGTAGATGACGAAAGCTTCATAGGTTTCCCTAGGTGTTTTTCCTTGATATTAAACCACACGTCTGGTGAAGCTTCTGTCCGCAGTTATTACGTTGGGAGTGTATGGGAATATTGCTGTCTGTGCCAGCCTCAATGAATTTTCACGCTCAAGGATTTGTACGACATGAATGTGCCCAGAATCACACTGCCAAGAATCCCCACAACTGGCTGACCCCAGTAAAATAACAAGTTACTTACAGCTCCACTTCCTACTACGTCCCTCAGCTGCGGGTATTTCTCAAGCAGAAGTGAGGTCACCCTTGAATAGAAATTACGAGTTGGGAACCTGAAAATATTTGCAATATTAAGATTGTTGTCCACACTGAGCGAGTTTATGGCTTTGCCCCGAAAACACTGAGAAGAAGCTATCGATAATTCTGCAAATGCCTTTGAGGATAGTAGGTACATTTTTGTAGTTCCAAGGTCTGCAGACTAAATGAATTGAGATATGGAATCTAATGCAGTAAAACATCATTATTTCAAGCCTGTCTGACCACACAAAATTTTCGAATCAGCATGTTTTTCCAGCGTACATCTTCGAACTTGTGCAAACAGTCCGTGCGTCCAGATCAAATTATCCAAAAAAGTTCCATTACTAATTATGAGAATATGGCAATTTTATGAAGTATCTGGCTTTTGGAAGTACGCGAGTTGCAATTATTAACAATTTACTCATTCTTCCAAAGAATCGCAAGAAATTCAGAAAACCTGGCGGTCACATCTTGACACTATAATTATGGTAGCAAGAATTTTGAAAAATTTCGTGCCGACTGACCTTATAATTCAGCTGGAATTGCTAAGCCCACAGCCATCAAAATTAAGGGGTAATTTACTTACCGTGTGATCATCTTCATTTCTGCGAACACTATGTCCACAATTTTTCGGAACGCTGCCAACGAAATCGGGCTGCCAGTTGTAATACTGTCATGAAGACTGCCAAGACTTGGCAGCATGAAAGTGTGCCCATCATCCTCTGAGCGTGAAGGCCTACAAGAAAGCTGCAGTTTAGAGGTCAGTTCTCAACACATTGCTACCGTAGCAAAAATATCAGTGCCTTACGTCAGCGACAGGTAAGCACAGAAAAAAAGTTATGTTAGCTCTTCTATTGCGCAAGATTATTTGGAATAGCGTGATGTCAGTGCCGGCCAAGCCCAGCACTTAGTTTACTGTCAAGGTTCCAGACCTAGTACAGTGCTGGCATTAGGAAGCACTGAAATGTGTATAAGGACAGCAATGAAGATTCTCGTGCTTTTGTTGGAAAAAGTTACTATGAACTGCGCCTCGACTCTAACGGCAACAATACTAGCTGACACATGCTAAGGATATATAAAGCGTCTTGTGTTTTGGAATACTTATGGTACTTCGACTTTAAGAAACATTCTCACTCCGAGAAAGCCGTCGTAGTTATTACGAGGAAAGAGGAGTTAAATCCAACAGAATCTCAGTGATACACTCACACCTGCAACAAAGTTCAGCATGATTCGAATTCATAAAATTTACTGCCACAAGTGCAGCGCGTACGATGTGCAGCATTTGGTCACAGCAATTTTCTTTGCCACTATGGACAATATAAATGTGGGAGCCGCGAACATGCCAGTGAGCTAATGTGTTACCGAGATTGCCACCGCCGTTCCGATCAAATCGAGCATGCGCATCAACGAGACGGCCAAACGACAGGGACTACAATCCTAAACAAGCAATCAAATCACATGCATTGCATCGGATCGCTCAGCATTTCTTGGGTTCGTTGCGTTGTCGTTGGCTTTGACTTCGATTCCCTTTGCATGGGGGAAAGCTTCGCGTTCACCCATCTTTCTATAAGAAAGGGGCTTCGGTTTTCTTCACACCCTTTGTCTCTTCTCCCTCCCCAGTGCTAGGCTATCAGGCCGACCTCTCTGCCTTTCCAATATTCAATAAATATCTCTTTTCAACATGACTACTCGTGCAACCAATATTATTTTGTCACCCTGTGAGACTACCTAAAATTATAGTGTGACACTCAAACACACTTACAAATCGAAGGAAACGCCAAGGCGATTTTCATGATCTCCGCTGCCACTGGCCACCATACTGTTCGCCACAATGTGCTGCAAGGAAAAAAAATTAGCATAGCTTGCACTGAGGCGCAATGATAGAGACAGCGGAGCTGATGGGAACCTAGCTCAGAATGATCGATTGGCTTATGCGATCCACTGCCATGGTTACCGGGGCACTACTAGTAGTTTTCCTAAATTTGTTGATTAATAATCCATTATCGGTTAGGTATTGATTAGCTATCGATTGGCCTATACGATGCATTGCCATGCTTACCGGAGCACTACAAGCAGTTTTGCTAAATTTATTGATCGATTTTCGATTAGGTTTCGATTGGGTAATGTTTGGCTATCAATTAGAAATTCTTAATTAGGATTGACACAATTATCACTACCTTACCTGGGCTACAAATGAACCAAACTGCATAACCAAGCTCGAACTGGGTTAAGCTAAGTGTAGAGGAATTGGCAACGCAGTGCTTGTTTTCTGTTCGCATGTTAAACGCTCGGCTTAAACACCTCCGCTGTTTAAACAAATAGCCGATACATGAATTCGTAACTGAGCGGTGAATTTGCTGAATACGCGACTACCAAATCCAAAGCCCTCAGTCGAAGTTGACGCACACTGCGGCTCCCTGTCCACTTGTGGGCGCACCAAACTTTTCGACAAGTCGGGGATAGTGTCCTCAGGAGAGATATCCACATGCTCATCGATCGTCTTGTCCAGTATCTGAAAGTGGTAAAACACAACTGGTTTTTATATCGTGCAGAGCCCTGAGGAAACTCTATGCACGACAAGGCTGTAAACTGCCTCCATCGCTTAATGTGCAGCAGACCACTGGAAATGTGCAACAGTGGAGTATTATTTTCGGATTAGAAAACAGTTCAGTATTGTGCACATGGATGTGCTGCTATATGAGCAAAATGCACTAATAAGCATTTGCTCCACAAAGCACTTAAACGAATCAGCACAGTAACGGAGGCGCTCGTACAGGGCATGACACGCATCACACCTTTGAGTGCGCTAACATGCAGCTCGCACGAAATGTTTTAGCATTTAGTTGCTGACAAGCATAATGCTATTTCTTTATCGGCTATGCTTCACAGCCACTGCAAAAGGTATTCTATGTCTATGGCGGGCAGTGGTGCAGGGGCGATGACAGGCTGCACGGGCACGCTTGCTAAGACGACTGAGCAAGGAGGTGCAGCAGTATGGCAAAGGGCAAGCGTGTACGGTCTGAGGGCGCCTGGCTGACTAGTCGCACTACATAAGCAGCACCTCCAGGCGACAAGGCAAATTTTGGGAGAATCTGAAACTAAGCGGCGACATAAGAGACAATGACAATAAAGATCGTTGCTGGTCGCCGTCGCACTAAAGCACACAACGAGTTTGGCCATATACGGCTTCGCTGTAAAAATGCAATCTACCGTCGCGACGAGAAAAGCACCCCGCAACGAAAAAGGCGCACCGCGACTTCTGCAGCACTACCGCGCCCGTGCGAGGGGAATTATGCAACGCGAACGAGAAATCTACGCGATGCGCCTCTTTTTGGCAATTTAAACACTACCCGGATTCTTCCCTGCACAAATCTACGTTCCACTTTCTGCCACCCAGAAAAACAAGAGACCTACCCGCGGTCCGCTGCCATGTTTTTCTTCAATGTTGCGCTTGGCTTGGACTGGCTTGGCTCGAGTTTTCGAATCAAGAGTGCCAATGTGGCCCCAAGGAAAGTAAATGGGGTGGCTTGGTTGCTGACATCGTGGGATACCTCGCTGGTTCACTCTCCCACAACTGTTATCGCTCGCGGGTACTCAAAAAAGTACAAGTTGCAAAAAAATATATGGTTCAATCAAACACAGTCCTAAGACATCAAGACCAGTTGATCAGAGTTTCACTCCACATAAAAAGGAAAAAAATATCAAAATCGAGCTCGATGGCGTAATAACGACCTCACGTGAAGTATAGCCTACAAGTTTTAGTTCATCAACCGAAATACTCGTAGAAATTTCAATTTCATGGTCTCTTATAACATAAAACTAAATGACCTCAAAAGGTCCTGCAGTGGACGTTCTTTGGACAATCGGACATACTTAAAATGTCATGCAGAAGACGTTTGCAGGATGAACCAGGGAATGTCGTCCTGAGGACGTACCGAGGACGTCGTAAGAACTGCGAGGACGTTTGTACTACTTGAGAACGTCCTGAGGACGTCGACTGTTGTCTGGGTACCTTATCGGGTGCAGTTAAAATCAAACAAGTGAACACGTGCACTTACCTGAAACTAGCTCGACGTCAGGTCGACTTTGCCGCCGAGAACCGGGCACGCGCAAATTGCTTCTTTGAGTGCGTTGAGGTTGCCACCCTCAAGGACATATGTCCTTGCCGCACCAAGGTGGGGTACACTAACTAGGAAGCGTGACATCGCAAGCAAATCTGCATACACAGGATCCCTGGCACTTGCAAACAGCAGGCAGTCAAACTTCAAACTAATGCAGCAGCGAGAGCAGTGCAGAAAACGCGGGAAAACCACACCATGTGACCATGGCAGCATAGAATAAAGAACCATGGCAGAAAGAGAGATAGTCACGAAACTTGTCACTATAGCGTGCACAGAAATGCCATAGTTTAAATAAACTTCAAGCTGTTTAAAAACAGATACTTTGCGCCATCTGTTACCATAACTAGTACACGGTCACGCAAATTTTTTTTTATTGTTTTGCTAAATGTAGTGTAAAACGCCACTCATAGATGGCGCAACAAATCGGATAGTGCTAGATTTACTGACACTTATGGGAGCGGTTACCGTTTGGCCTTCGCGTTTTTACTAAGAGAATGAGAGCCTGAAGCTACACCCTCGTTGCCAGCAATGGTATCAAACCTAACCATGTTCAGTACCTATTGCAGTGCGTGCAAAGATAACAATCGCTGCAGTGTAGCAGTCAAAAGGAAAGAAAAACTTATAATCACTAAATAATATTATTCTTCGAAAACACGTAATAATAAATTATTGGAAATAGTATAACGCTTTGGTTTTCGGTACACGGAAGATTTGCCATGAGTTGCTACTCCTCTGTCAGAAAGTCCCTGTTTACTCATCCTTTTTTCTTTTTATTGTGTTCATGTTCTGGAATGGCGTGTACGGGTTGGAGCATTGCGCTCGGTCTGTGTTGTCGCTGTTTTAAGGCCCAAACTCCGCAGGCAGGCTTGCAAAGCTAAGAGGATGCGAACAGTACCGACTTCGACGGAACATAACAAAGGTAAGCGACATGAAAGAGTGAATTTGTGCTGCTTTTTACGTTGAAGGCTTTTCGTGCGACTGCCATTGAAGAGGGCTACAGTATTTACTCGCATATTGGTCAAGGCGTCGAAAGTGATGCCTCTAACTTTGCGGGGCAAGTGTTTATTGTTTCCGCTGACCCCCCCGCTCCTGTTCACCATGCTCGTAACCCGAGCCGCTTGGGCAGCCGTGCTACTGTGCGGGCGCTTACGGTTTTGCGGAGCGCGTTGCGTCGTTACTGTGAGCGCTTCTTCCTGATGACGGCAAGCGGAAAGAGAGAAAAGTCGTCGTCTGTATTCCCGGCCTGGCTACATACAACGATGAGGCGACCATATCGGAGGCAGCCGCGAGCCCTTATTAAAGAGACCGACAATGATTTTCATGGTGCCCATTTTTTTAGTGCAATGGAAAGCTAACTGGTCACATTGTCTTATCATGAAATGGTGATGTAGGAAAAGTCGTGGAACATTTTTAACAGCGGAGCTGTTTAAGCCGGGCGTAATGTGTCTGCTGAATCCAAAAATGTGGGCTGATCCTGACGGTTGTGCGGAAAGGGTCAAGCGGAATGGCACATACCCCTGTCAACTGGCGAAGCTGATACTGGCTAAGTCTAGCTAAGCATGGTTGGGACTACTTAAACACAGTCAGTCGTCGATAACCAATCAATAGCTAATCGGGGAAATGCTGGGGATGAGTTGGCAGTGCTTAGCCTAGCCCAAATACGTGGCCAATACCTTGCGATAGCCAATCAATAAGTAATCGATCAATACTCAATAAATTTCGAAAAATGTTGGGGATGACATCGTAGTGCTTAGCCTAGCCCAAATACGTGGCCAATACGTTGCGATAGCCAATCAATAGGTAATCGATCAATACTCAATAAATTTCAAAAATGTTGGGGATGACTTGTTAGTGCTTAGCCTAGCCCCAATACGTGGCCAATACCTTGCGATAGCCAATCGAGAGCCAATCAATAGCTAATCGATAATCGACAAATAATACATTCCAGTAAATGCTGGTGATGACTTCATAGTGATTAGACTAGCCCAAACACGTGGCCAATACCTTGCGATAGCCAATCAATAGCTAATCGATAAATACTCAAACTCCGGAAAATGCTGGGGTTGACTTGGTAGTGCTTAGCCTAGCCCAAAAGCCAGGACTAGCTAGGTGTCCATCAGCTCCGTTGTCTCTTTAGCATTGCACCTCCAGTACAAGCTACGCAAATTTTTTATTAAGGTTTTTCGATCTGCAATGTAGCTGTAGTCCGTTGGAAGCATGGTAAAAACCATGGTAGGTGACTGCGACAGCGATTGTACGCCGGCATTGCAGGGACGCAGACGACAAGTGCGATGTTCTCGCCTTTCCGTTTCTGTTTTTGTAGCCAGTTTTGCGCCTCGCATTGGTAGTTTGGCAGAACACACGAGTTTTTACAGTGTGACTTGAAAATCAAGTCTGCTTGGCCTTTGTGTGAGTAAATATGAGTAAAATCATTTTGCTAGGCAACATAACAGCAAAAATAGACGTAAATTATGCATCATTCTACTAATTTCACAACTGTGTGCATGTGCAAGCATACAACACTGATATGAGCTTCAATGTTAGCTCGATCACATTGCATTTTGTAACAACACCCTTTGGAGATTTGTGTGACACCACTGAACTTTGTTGGCAGTTCGTTAGTACATGCATATGAGGAAAGTCGGCCATCATTGCAACCAATGAAATGTTTAGAGGGATGTATTGTTTTCTTTATTTTTGCGTTTCTATATGGGAAATTTCTGTTGGAATAATTTTGCACCTGAAGCATATTCTACATAAAAGTATAGAAGATAACCATGTGCGGTTGGTAGGACCTGTACACATGATCTGCATGTCACTATTGAAGGAATGTTACAGGAAGTGTTCACTTTTCTTCTTTCACGCTATGAGGCTTTTACAAAAATGAAGGTGCACTTGGTACTCAGGCACAACAGCTTGCTCGTCGTTCTGAGCACTGTTGTAGGTGATCGTTACCTGGATTCTGTTTTGTGTTACACTAACATCAATTTATACCTGAAAATAATGAACTTCTGTGAAAGTTTCTGATCCATTCCATAAAATGGACTGGTGTTTACATTCGCAAGTCATATTGGTAGTCTGTAGAAGCCATAAAGGAGTATTTTTAAATCAAACATTTGTGTCTTTTCAGATGCCAGGACTCCGCTTCGTTCGCTGCCCACGGTTTGCCTCTCACCAATTCTCCTTAAGGACACTGTTTAGGCACCTGCGCACTACCCATGGCCATGAAACAAATTGGGTGTGCGGCTTGAGTGGCTGCATGCAAACATTTCGTCAGTTTTTTTTTCATACAAGAAGCACGTATACCGAAAACATACTGCATTTGTGAAAGGAATGCGCCCCCGTGACATTTTGCGGGTGGAGATGACACGAAGCAGTACGAATGCAGCACCTGATGTACCTTCAGAAGATGCAGAGTGTCTAGATGTGCAGGCCGAACAGCATGACTCGGTCAGCAGTTCAAGTGACTATGCTTACCATCTGCCAGCACTACTACTCAAATGGAAGGAAGGAAGGCGGCTACCTGAATCCACTGTGCATGAATTAGCCAATGATGTTATTGACTTTGTGGAAACTATCACAGACCATCAGCAGATACAACCTCAAGAGGAGCTGGCCATCAAGATAGAAGAGATTTGCAAGCAGCAACTTGACCAGCTACGGACAAGATCTGGCCAGACAACTTACTGGAAAGCACATTTCCCACTTGTAGAATCCCGTATGGTAGTGTTGCATGGAGGTGACACCATGGAATACGTTCCTTTCTGTGAAGTGCTCAAGTGCATTCTTGAACATTCACAACTTTCAAATGAGTGCACCAGTTACTCCTGTGCAGATGGTTACATGCATTCGGTATTTGATGGAAGTGCATTTAAAAACCATGAGAACTTTGCAGGTGATACCAGTAAACTTTGCCTGCAGTTGTACAGTGATGAGTTTGAAGCGTGCAACCCACTAGGCAGCAAGAGAGGAAAACATAAACTGACTGGTGTCTACTTCTCCGTGCTAAATTTTGATGTGAAGTTGCGGCCAGCACTGTCAGGTATTCATCTCTTACTCCTTATCAAAGACAAGCATATTGCCACCTATTGATTTTCTAAGATTCTTGAACCATTAATCACAGATGTCAGGATACTAGCAAATCATGCATAACTTTGAATGTAAACCTGGTAAAGGGATCCATTTTCATTCTCACTGGTGACAATTTGTCTAGCCATATAATTGGAGGCTTCAAATGCACATTCAGCCAAGGAAGAATTTGTAGGTACTGCATGGCTCTGTGGACTGAAACTGACTACAAGCATTCAGAATTTGATTTTGTGCTTCGCTCGCCGGAAGGGCACAAACACCACTTGAGTACGTTGAGTGCAGGGCTGCCGACTCTGTCATTGTATGGGGTCAAGGAGCCATGTGCTCTTTTTTGCCCCGGATTTGATCCGACGCTACACCTTCCACCGGATATAATGCATGATCTGCTTGAAGGAGTACTACCCTTTGCACTGCGGCATATATCTTCATTAATTGAACAACGATTATTTTCACCTGATGATTTGAACAAAAGCATGCCAGAATGGCTTTATGATCCTCATGATATTGGCAGCAAACCACAGCCCATTTCTAAGCAATATCTTCAAGGAAAGGCTGTCTTGAAGGGGTCGGAAACAAAAGCATTTTCGCACCTAACGTTCTTTGTTGGGGATAGCGTTCCTTCAGACAATGCAGTTTGACAGCTTTACCTACTTCTCCGAGAAATTGTTGACATTGTCATGAGTCATAAAATTCCAGTTGCACATATTGCCTACTTGCAAAGAAAGATTCATTTCTTTTGTCTTGACTTCAAAGCATGGTTTCCATCAGTATCACTTCCATGTAAAATGCATTACCTCATACACTACCCTTCGCATATAGAGAAATTCGGATCATTGAGCCTGCTATGGGCAATGCGCTTTGAGGCAAAGCACCAGTATTTTAAAGATATTGCTCGAAAAATACGCAACTGGAAGAATCTTTCTCACAGTCTTGCAATGAGGCACTAGTTTTTGCAGAGTTTTTTATTCACTGCAGGTGATGACAAAACAACTCCCCGTAATACAGGCGTGAGGTGCATACTATACGAGCACCTACCTTGTTGTATTAGAGAGTTCATAACTGTGAATAATCTTGTGTCCACAAATGCAACGGTTGTCAAATCTGTGACTGTTGATGGCAGGACATACAGTGCAGGATGTTGCCTTGTCAAAAGTGTTCCAGAGGATGGTCTGCCGGAATTTTTTTTCTTGTGTGTCAACTATTTTATGTGAACAAGTTGCTATTGGTTCTGGCTAAACTGCTAGAAACTGTCTGTTTTGATGAGCACTTTCATGTGTATGTTGTCAGTGCCAGAGAAGAGTACAGTGTTCTAACATCATTTTCAGAGTTTGAAATAGAGCCGTTGTACATGCGTGCACACAAGGGTCGAAGTGTTGTGAGCGCTCGGCATTCATTGTTCTAAACAAGTAACAGGACTTTCTCGTGAAAAACTATAACAGCAAACTGCAACACTTAACTTCCCTATCTAACTTCAGTTGTAAAGCGCACTTGTATCAACTTTGTTAATGACTTGCACCCTACTAGTTCTCGGGTGACAACTGTTTTTGTGACTCATTTGTGAAACCTCAATAATGACGCGTGCAGCTATGACGGAGATGTCGGCTTTTTTATATTTTGTGCATCTCCTAAATCTGTCTGAAAACAGAAGTTGCACCACTCACTGCAAGAATATTAATCGCTTGTATTGGCCGATGCTTTAAATTTGCATGAGCAATGCGCATATATAATTACAATGCATTTTGAAGGTAAGAAATCGCATAACACACTAGTATTTTGCCAGACAAATAAATATTTATCCTGCAGAAAAGCTATTATGTGTTTCCGTGGTCCTCTTGGTGTATCCTCTGTACATTAACAAAAATACTACTCAACATCTACTTTGCCTTCGATAGCATTTATTTCTTCTCCCTTAATTCGTCGTCTAAAGTACTCCAAGTGTACTTGAACACTCAGCTATGACCGCTCCAAGACTGCGCGGATCTCCAATGGAACCTTTCTGTCGCGCACTTGGACGCGTCTTGGAGGTTGGAAGATATAAGACTCAACGTATTTATAATACGTAAATTGAAAGAAGACATCAATGACATCTGGCGTTGGCCCCTTGTTGTCCATGCTTTCTGCGTACTGCTCCTCCCATGCAACTCTCTTCATGAAATTTACGTATATGACACTGCCTGGAGGCAGCGCTTAAGCATGGTTCTCTACTCACTTTGATTCGTGTATGAAAACGTGGTTCTATGCTTCTCCAGCCAGTCTCTGCTGAACACGGCAATCCTGAAAGAACAAGATTTGAAATAAAACCAGCAAATACATTCCACGAAAACTCGTTCAAAAGTGATATGCTGCACGCTTATTTGATTGCATAGCTATTTTATTCGTCATAGCTGTTTCCAGCTAAGGAAAAAGTTTCAGCACTATTTTTCAACATCAGCATCGTTTGTGTAAAAGCAGCCAGAAGAGGTGCACGTGATGCGTTTATAAACAAAAGAACAAGGACGAAACTTTACACCGCTCAAAGGAACACAAAAGGAAAAAAAGAACTAAGCCGACCTAAATATTTGATTTAGAATATTATCATCAGTTTCTGTTCCAATATATTACTGTTGCGGATCAAATCTTTACCGAAGGTCCCGCTGCTGCTGCTGAATGTGTATTGCCCACGTCAAAAAGCGTGAGTTGGGGTACTCCCTACTTGACTTCTCTCGCAACCGCTCTGCGTGTACAGCCAGTGCTAATTCGGATACGAGGTACCATCAAATAAAATATGTGACTGTATGATAGGTTGCGGTGTGAAGTTCGATAAATGGCTGTGTGGGAACCTAGCAGCTCACCACCACTTAGAATGTTGCTTTTCTGACTCTTACGTGGCCAGAGTAAACGTCACTCTAAAGAAATGTTCAAACATTGCAACGATGAAAATGCACGTCAGCAATCAAGCAAGCTGCCACGCCATCACGTGCATTAACCGTCGTGGTAGACCAATGGCTATGGTGTTGCGCTGCTGAGCTCAAAGTTGATCGTTTGATGCTGGCAGCGGCGGCCGTATATCACGAGAAAATACGTATACTAAACAAGGACGTAGTAACGGATAGCGACAAGCATTTGTCCATAGCCTTTACTTTTCCTTGTGCTGCATTGTGCAATATATTTTTTTCCTCGCAGTATGAACCAACTCGCCCAACAGCAAGTTTTATTGGCCGGATATCAATGGAGAGGAAATGTAAAGAGCTTCGTGTATTTAGATTCAGGCGCATGGTAAAGAATTCCAGGTGTCCAACCAATTGTACTTTAAACCACCCAGCTATAGAGTGCTTCATAAACAGATTGTGGTTTTGGCTCGAAAAGCCCCAGAATTTAGTTTATTTCTTCTTCCGCATTCAAAAGTGATGCTGTGACTGCGGCGGTGGGCAAGAACCACTCATAAGACAGTGTACCATAAGACCTTTGTGCATCTTGAATGTACTAGTGAAAAGACGAGGCGACTCAATCTTTTTGAAAGCTGCACTCCGTCTGATCGCCAGGCTGCTATATGCGGGAGCACAACCCCCCCCCCCTCCCCCCTTAAATGCCAATCTGCGACTATCGCTGATTAGGGAACCAAGGATTACCTTATTTCGCCTTCTGTTGTAAACTTTCACCGTCAGTCAGCTTCATGCAATATCAAAGCGCGCGCGGGAAATCTGTATGCTAGATAATCTAAGAAGGTCCTCCTGCCACATTTACCGCACTCAAAGTCCAACTGCAACAAAATTTGCTACGTGTAAAAAGAATAGTTTAAGAAAATTTCAATATATGAATGCCCCCGAGCAAAATTTATTGTTTGAAATGGAAGTGGCAACCGCAACAAAAAGCTCGCAAATACAGCCTTTTTGATAAGAAACCAGAAATGGCGCTGCCATTACCGCCCACCGAAAGTGATGCGTGACCCAGAACGAACTGCTCCTTTGAATTACCTCCAAGATAGAGTGGCGCCTGCGGCTGCACGCGGCACGCTGAAACATCCTGGAATCTCTGAGCAGGGGGTTACTTCAGAAGCGTTAACGAATGGGTGCAAGCGTCGTCTGCTTAGGTTCTGCTCAAAGGCTTTCTTTAAAGACAGCTAACAAGAAAAACAACCTGATTTCCAGCTTTGTGACTTCACAATAAGCTTTTATATACTTTATATACTTTATATATTAAAAACATTTCAGCCGAAGTGTAATTTCCTTCCTATTGGCCTCTAAGACAAACTTCACTTCATTTCACTTTGTTACTGCGTTACCAGTTATATCGACACTTCAAGCAGATTTCTGCCGTCGGCGTCGCCATCGTCGTCGGCGTGAGGTTCCGTATAAAGTCCAAGGGCTATAAAATCGTCGCCGCGTGCCGTATGTGCGAGTGAAAGCGCGCGTGGTACGCGCGCTATCACGGAGAGCGAACGCACGGCGGAGAGCAAACACGACTACCGTGGCGCAAAACGCCATGGAAGTCGCGGGAAGTCGCCGTGGAAGGGAGGGTGGGAGGGAGGGGGGGGCGACGCTTTGCTGCGGCACCAAATGCGTATCTTGCCACCGGGCGCAAGGGGAACTGGCGACGCAATCTCCCACGCGAAAGGAGCAAAGCGGGAAGGCAGCGCGGGAGGGAGGGGGGGGGGGCGGCTTCTACTCTGCCAACAAATGCGTCCATGTACTTTGCGCTTTGCGCTTGGTTCTTTATTATGTTTGCGCCGGTACGGGCTGCCAGTGTTGTCGCGCGCGCCGTATCTTGCAAGCGATCTCCTCACGGCTCTGACCATTGTATGCGCTGTGCATTCGGCCGCTCAGTTTCTGTTGAAGCTATAAACCACACGAACCTTCGCGCGCTGCGGCGGCTTCGCTTGCTTCCAGCGTTTTGACAGTGGTTGTCTGTGGTCATCGAGAGTGATCTATTCATGTGTGCTTCTGCGCACAATTCAGTTAGCAACTGAATGTGTCCAACTTTATGCAGGCGATAAAACTATTATCCCTACTCTGAATAGCTCTCTGCTAATTTGCTATCGCAATTGATGCTTCGCCTTTCGGGCGAAACTGCGACATCTTTTACCTTGAAGACCTCCTGATAGGGGTAATACATAAGGGGTGGGAATACATTGGTACATAATTTACATAATAAATACCTGAAGACGCAAACAACAGGCAATAAACTTCAAAGCTACAAACGTCATGAGCTAAAGTGTTACATATGTCAACACTAATACATGGACCTAGATAATACAAACTAAAATTGCACGGTCATGTAAGTATGTTAAGACAAGTCACTTTCATTGTGAAAAGTGCACAGTGACGCCCTCCATAAACGTATAAGTGCTACTGATGCGGCGATTTGGTAGGGCAGGTTGTCCCAAATTGTCGAAGCCTGGCAAAAGAATGAGGCGGAAAAGGTAACAGCGCGCATGCGAGGGCGGCGCACTTGAAAAGTTTGTCGTCTAAGATGAAATGTTCGGGTGGCGGGGAGGATATAGGTGGTTTTATTAGGCGAGGTGTGATAAAACTTGTGGAAAAGTAAAAGGCTTCCAGTGCGACGGCGCGTAGGAAGGGTAAACAAGTTCAATTCTTTCTTTAAGTAAAATATGCTCACGTCATAGAATTAGAATGAATTAACCTTGCGGCGTGGTTTTGAAGGGCTTCGAGTGCGTTGATGAGATATGTTTGGTGTGGATTCAGTTTTGCGGATGCATATTCAAGTTCCGGTGGGACTATTCACTGGTAGGCCAGTAGTTTAACCGGTTTGGGCGCGCGTTTTAGATGATGCCTGAGAAAACCGAGGTATTTGTTAGCAGATGAAATGATGTTAGTGACGTGTGTGCGCCTGGATACGTCGTTAGATATAGTAACGCCTACGTACTTGTAAGACTGCGCCGCACACACGGAAATTTTCATAATTGCGTATTGATAAGGGAATGAATCAAAACCTTCAGCTCGGGGGCTCCTATCGAAATACATGGGAGAATTTTGCTCTACGTATATTACATTTATTACATAAGGTTTGTTGTATTTGTAGGTTAATTAGTCGTTTTTTTTAAATCTTAAGATGAAGTTCTCTAATTCAGTTCTGAAATTCATAAAGATTGCAAAAGTTAACGACTTAAAACTCCGTAACTGAGCAATGAACAATATAGGAAATATCCATAAATTTGACTCAATTACATAGCTGAAGCGGACAACAGGGATGTAATATAAAAACTTCTGAACTATACCACTAACTTGTAAGTAGGAGTTACGCAAAGCTCATATCAATATTATAACATTTTCGCGTAAGCTCTGTATATCAAATTAGTCCACTTTAGGTGCTCTCGTGAAGGCAGCTTACAGAAATGCGCTATCTGTTTGGTTGGTGCTGAGTTTCAAATTGGTAAACTTCGCACTTCAATTTTTTTTAACTTGCTTAATTTTGTAAAGTCATTCCACGTCCTATATACAAACTATGCTTCTTAGCACCACTGAAATTTATCTTTCACTGCAATTTCTGCGCTCTACAGGTCGTCATCATCAGCCTATATTTATGTCCATTGCAAGACGAAGCCCTCTCCTTGCGATCTCAAATTACCCTTGTCTTGCGCTAGCTGATTCTAACCTGCGCCTGCGAATTTCCTAACTTCATCACTTCACCTAGTTTTCTGCCTTCCTCGACTGCGCTTCCCTTCTCTTGTTATCCATTGTGTAACTCTAATGGTCCACGGGTTATCCATGCTACGGATTACATGGCCTGCCCAGCTCCACTTTTCCCGCTTAAAGTCAACTAGAATATCGGCTATCCCCGTTTGTTGTCTGATCCACACTGCTCTCTTCATGTTCCTTAAAGTTAGGCCTAACATTTTCCGATCAATCGCCCTTTTTTCGGTCGTTAACTTGTTCTCGAGCTTCTTTGTTAACCTCCAAGTTTCTGCCGCATATGTTAGCGCCGGTAGAATATAATGATTGTATACTTTTCAACGTCAGTGGTAATCTCCCAGTCAGGATTTGGTAATACATACCGTATGCACACCAGCCCAATTTTATTCTTCTATAAGTTTCTTTCGAATGATTAGGGTCCCCTGTGAGTAATTGACCTAGATAAACGTACTCCTTTCCAGACTCTAAAGGCTGACTGGCGATCCTGAATTATTGTCCCCTTGCCAGGCTAATGAAGATAATCTTTGTCTTCTGCATATTACTCTACAACTCCACTCTTAGACTTTCTCAGTTAAGGTCCTCATTCATTTGCTGTAATTCGTCCCCATTGTTGCTGAATATGACAATGTAATCTGCAAACCGAAGGTTGCTGAGATATTCGCCGTTGATTCTGACTCCTAAGCCTTCCCAGTCTAAGAGCTTGACTACTTCTTTTAAGCATGTAGTGAATAGCATTGGAGAGATTGTGTCTCCTTGCCTGACCCCTTTCTTGATAGGGAACTTTCTATTTTTCTTGTGGAGAACCAAGGTTGCTGTACAATCCTTGTGGATATTTGCCAATATATTTACGTAAGCATCCTGTACTCCTTGGTTACGTAATGCCTCAATGACTGCTGGTGTCTCTACTGAATCAAATGCTTTTTCATTCTTTTCCTACTTTATATTTTTATAGAGAATTCGTACCATGCGATGTTTGGAAAATCGCTTGAGCGAAATCCTAGACCTCACAAACCTGTCTCTGCACTTTACCCTACATAAATCTTCCACATCCTGCACTATGCTGGGATGGGCAGAGATTATGAAACCTATTTCATTCCTTGTTTTTCCACTAGGGCTTTTACAGGCCCACGCCCCGTTGCTGCGCTTCCTGAAGAAGGTATTCATTATTCGGAGCCTATTCCTTTCCGCGAATTTTACCGACGTCTCTCACGTAGTGTTCCTAGAGTCGATGCCGTAGTTGCCCATTGCTTCCTCGCCAACCTGGTTTTTCCCCACTTTTGCATTGCAGTCTCCCATGACTACAGTAAACTGAGTTGGCACCTTTTTCATTGCTAATTCAACATCTTAATAAAACTGTTCTAATTCTTCATCATCGTGACTGGAAGTTTGGGCGTAGGCTTGTACTACATTTATTCTATACCTCCTATTCAGCTTTATTACGACGACTGGTACGCTCTCAATAATGCTATAGAATTCATCAATGTTGCCCGCTATGTCCTTATGGACTAGAAATCTTACTCCGAATTCGCTCCAATCTGGAAGAACTCTGCAGCAGAGGACGTGGCCGTTAGTCAGCACTGTATAATCCTCACCAGTTCTTCTCACCTCACTAAGGCCAAGAATATCCCAGGCAATACCTGATAATTCTTTAAATAGCCCTGCTAAGCTAGTCTCACTCGATAGGGTGCGCGTGTTGAACGTTACCAGGTTCAGTTTCTTTTTGCGGCCTGTCCGGACCCAGAGATTCTCTGCCGAGTTGCAGGTCTCACCACTGACTTGGTCAGGTGCTCCACAGCCGCTGGAGACTGAGGGCCATGGGTAGATTGTATGAGAGTCATGGTATTGAATAAAAAAAAACGGAGTTGGCCCTGAACAAAAGTGTGGTCTTAATTCTTAAGTTTGTTCACAACAGGTAAGAGTGGTTCTATAACTACAACATACTTTATATTCTTTTATAGAGAATTCATACCATGCGATGTTTGGAAAACCGCTTGAATACTTGGGCTTTAGCGTGACAATTCTCTAGGGAAGTATCAAATTGAAATGCCAAACACATTCGGCGTAGCCACAGGAGGTATTCAGTGCGTTGAGCCATGACAAGTTAATGAATTGACAGTTCGTGTAAGTAAACGGCCTTTTAATATGTTTATGCACGACAGTTCAAGTGCAAGTGCGAGTCAATGCCAGATACCGCCAATGCTTCGTACATACATCAAGTAAGCATCTTTCGGCTGCTGCGCTAGAGAGAAGTCTGAAGTTTAGTTCCCTTGAACGGCGCTAAAACGTTACACCACACAGAGAACAAAGCGTGCTTGTGCGTTCTGTCCTCCAGGGATCACTGTATCTCGCACTGTTAAAAAGAGTGCATAGTAAATCAAGCCAACTTGTCCTATATTCAAGTCTTTTTCAGGTATATACCTGAGTTTAATTTTATGACCGTTGAAGTTTCACAGCTGACACGAGCAAGAAAGCCTCGTCATGGACTCCGCTTACCTAATGAGCCGTGGTGAAGAAACATTTCGTCCACAGCTTACGGATCGACAACACGAGCATTTTCTCGCCTAAGACAACGAATACTAGCCTTCAAGGGCTATGATCTACGTGTTAATAAAGGTTTAGCTTCCTGGGCAGTATATTACTATGTTGCGCGAAACATTCAAAGTGCTACGGGGTTTATTGACGTTTGCCGTTAGCCGCAGGCGCAGTCACGGCGGGTTGTTGGTCTAGTACGCAACATGAGTAAAGCGTACGTCAGCGGTGCGGCAATCTGAGCGCTGTTACGTATTCGGCGGCTCGACGCCGAGGGCGGCAGGATGACCGGCAGGACAGCGTGCTCGTGGACCGGCGGAAGAGCTTCTGCAACGTGTTCACGGATGGACTACTGCATGACCAAGGACAATGGCTGTATTAAAAACGCGTGAGACTGACTCGAACACCGAGAGCCCGCTCGAACCTCATCCTCTTTTTCTTTTGTCTACGAGTGCCCATTCTTTATTATAGCACTTCTTTTCTACATTCTCCGGGCTCGAAGAAAGAGTTATTATCTATAGTGGCTACAGTTTTTGAACAGGCATTGTTAACGTCCCATCCTGAGTTTGAACTCGACAGGCTCGTACCTGTCCGTCAGGTGAAGGATAGACCTAACTTATTCTTCGGAGTGGCAAGACGCACCGTGAGGCATTGGGTTCCTCGACGATCACTATGTCGTCCACCTTCAATCTTTATTTGTCGCTGTTGGGTAATGAGGAAGCTTACGAAGCTTTAGTAGATACTCCTTCTTCCAACGAAGCCACAGGTGTTTGAGAAGCTTGTTCCGACATTGTAGTTTTTCATGAGGTCTTCTTGCGTGTCTGGAAAATACGACTCTGGTATTCCTCGCCGCCGTACTCTGGTTCAACCAACAAAGAATTACCGATTAAAAAAATTGCTGGACAGATCGGAGCAAGTTATCTTGCGTCCATGTACGTATATGTAAGTGGTCTAGAATTATTTACGGCCTCCACTTCTACCAGTATAGTTGTTAGCTCTTCGCTATCGACCGTGTGTTTTCCAAGTGTCTGGCGTAGCACCGACTACATTGACTGTATTAATCTCTCCCAGCAACTTCCCCACCATAGTGCACTCGGTACAATGAACTTCCATTCAATGAGATGGAAAGCAAGGAAACTGGGAAAAGGTGAGGCATTCATAATGCTCCAAAAGTCTTGCAAATATCGTGATGCTCTTTTGAATGCCAAGGCGTTGTCAGAATAGGCAGAGGAACTCCTCTGCACGATCGAAATCTTCGAAACGCAAGTAGGAAGACCATTGTTGACAGGCATTTAGTCAGTTCAAGGTACACCACTTTGGTATTCGTACATGCGAAAAACAAAACGAAAGACTTACTGGTGTCAGACTCCAGCTCCCTTTGTTTTACGTAAAGTGTGCCTGCAGAGTCTACTCCCACAACTTCGAAGGGTTGCGACAAGCTGATACTGTCTACGGGTATAGGAGCATACTTCGCATATGTCGGTTTTGCATTGTATCGCTTGCACAAAAAACAGGCGTTGATGACTCTTTTGGCCTCTTGTCTAGCCTGTATATAACCAAAAATCTATGTCGCACTTGCATTGTGCTTGACACGTTACCATGTAAAACCGGGCAGTATGCATCTATCAGAATGAGACTTGTAAACACATGGTAACATGGAAGAGTGAGAAGATGTTTCTCCTGATAGGTACCATTCATCTCTTGAACTCGTCTGCCAAGGACAAGTACTCCTTCGGGATCAAAGAATGAATGCAGATGTCGCAGCGCAGAATTCATGTCAATGGCCTTTCCGCGCGATAATTCAGACATATCTTGTTTTAGAAACTTCTTTCTGAACCCAAATAATTCATAATTCTTAAGCCTGCCTAATTTCTCCTTGCCAAATTTTTCCTTGACAAGGTTTTCGCATATGACAGCATTTATCTACGAATTGTAATACCAGTGCCGTGATTCGTGGTAACTTCTGTAACTCTCTGAATCTTGTTTAATCGATGAGTGTGTGATATTTCTTTTGGGCCAGTATGGGGACATTAAACACTGTAGGCTCAGATCCTAGCTCAACGTTTTCCTCTGATAATATACTTGGTTCTGCAGGCCATTTAGAATTCACTCACATGAACCATTTTGGATCACCCTACCAGATATGGCTTTCCAAAAGAGTCTTTGCAGATACGCCGCGTGTGAGCATGTTTGCCGGATTCTGTTGTCCTGGACAGTAACTTGATTCTTCGGGTATTGTTACACTCGAAATTTCCCTTACTCTGTTCTTGGCGAACTGGTTCAGTTTATCGCCGCTTCCTCGGATCCAACTGAGAACAATAGTAGAGTCATTCCACATAATACAAGGAAGATGTCGAAAATCCCACGCAGATTGGATGTACTTCAACAACCTTGCACCGATAACTGCACCCGTTAGCTCCAACTTCGGCGTCGAGGGCGCCTTCATTGGGGAAACTCGAAATTTTGCTTCTGTAAGCGTAGAAATGGACTCGCCTTGCACGTTGGTTGCCTTCAGATATGCGCATTCACCATACGCTCTCAAACTAGCATCCACAAAAATTTGAAGCTCCTTCGTAACCGAGTTTCCTTGGAGACTGCTTTTTACGCAGCGCGGAATTCTAGTAGAGCCGAGCTGTAAGACGTCCGTGTACCATTCACTCAAAGGTGTACTAATTTTCTTGGGTAGCTCTTCGTCCCACGAAACGTTCCGAAACTACCATTGTTGAAATGGATGTTTCGCTGTCACTGTGAAGAGGACCAAAGGTTCTGGATGCTGCCTTTAGTAAATCGCGTTTTGTATTTGTCTTTGTTGACGTTAAGCATTCGAATACTCACTTCAGTATAAACTCAAAATTATAATGATTTGTGTGTGACCGCACGCATAATACAACCGTAACATCGCTAGTACCTCCATCTACCGGCTTTTCCTTTGTTACTAAAACTCGCAGTCTTTCGTTATTAGTTTTCCACTTTCGGAGGTTCATTCCGGTGTCATTCATGATTGTTTTCGCCATTTCGGAAAAGTCGCCTTCTTCCTATGTATCTACTCCAATAAGCAAGACATCAACGCAAAATGCCTTCTTCAGGCTCGCGAAAAGCTTCTCGTCTCCAGTACCAACGTTGTTTAGATGATTATACATGGTAGCCATCAACAGAAATGTGCTTGACGTTGACCCAAAAGGCATGCGCGTAATGAGCCACTCGATAACATTAGCGTTCGTATCTTTGGGCGTGATACCAAACCAAAGAAAACGAAAAGCCTATCTGTTTGGTTCTTGCATTTCCATCTGGAGGAACGCTTTTTCGATGTCTGCGTTCAGGGTGATTAAAAACCATCGAAAACGAACTAGCACACGCAGATGTTCTGGATTTAGGTTGGCTCCCTTTTCGAGATGGTCGTTGTGTGAAAGTAGTCCTGGGGCATGGAAAGATGCATCGAACACAACCCTGAGTTAGGTGGTTAATGACTCTTCCTTGATGACCTCACCATGCAGCATGTAATAAACTGGATGGTGATCGAGAACATGCTTGGGCACAGCTTCTGCATGACCATGTAGCATGCACTGTCTTACGTAGCGTTCAAGTAAGCCTTCGTGTCGCGATAGTCTACACACAAGCATCTGTAGACGATTGATGGCAATGTCGCGATTGTCACTGGTGAGGTGGTTGTGAGCTTCCTTCCACGGCAACGCGATAGTGTACCGGCCGTTGGACTTTCGACTGGTCTTTCAAAAATTATCTGGGGACTTGGGTGCAGATGATTCAGAGACGTCCTCAATGCCCATTGCTTGTAGTTTCCAGAAAGTCTGCAAAATCTGCGAAGACATTTGATCCTCAACTTCCGTGTTGTCCACCGGCGGAACATACAAAAATTAAGTCATTGCTGTGACCGAGAAATTCTCTCTGAGGAACCGGTCCTTGTAGCGTCCATCCGAAACAAGTGTTCACTGCAGTCCGCCATTGAACTTCCATGCTGCGAATAACTTCACCCGTCAAAATTTCCACAGATAGCCAGATCCCATGAACACACTAAATCCTGGATCCTCTTCAACTTGAATCAACATTCGGTCGTCAGCCAAGAACTTGTTTTTCATCGCTCCTCGTGCATGAAACGGCTATCAGTTGACGGTGCAGCGATGTCCTGGCAGACCACCGGAGTGACAATGGCTTGTACTAGGCAAGAACTTGTGCCGTATTGACTGCGTAACGACACTTCAACTACTTTGCGGCTTTCAGTTCGAGAAGGAGTTGCGCTACCAAACGTGTTAAACGCTATCTGTGTCTCTCCTACGACGCGAAGGCTCATCTCTATTGGTACGTCTTCTTTTATGAAGGACCTCTGAGTTCCACCATCCAAAAGGCCTCTGAAACAGCGGTGCTTGTTGTTGTGGATGACCCAAACACTAAAAGACTGCAGATATACTTAGTTTCCTTGGTGTTCACTCTCAGCCCTCTACTCGATAACTCTATGGAGCGTGACATTGATGTTTCTGGGGAACCGAATACTGCTGTGCAGTTTCCTGATGGCTCTGGATCACCATGCGTTTTCCGGTAAGAGGGATCGCACATGCTTGTTGCATGCCTTCCATTGCAAGACGAGCACGTCAGCTTAACTTGACAGGTTCGTGCATGATGTCCTGTGGACATGCAGTGAAAATATGTGTTGTCCTTGGAGAGAGAGAGAGAGTAACACATTTATTGGTGAAAAATTATTAGTCGTTTTGTGGTGAAGCTGGTGGAGCGCCATACAGTCGTCGGAGGCCTCGTACGTCGGTACCTACTTTAATGTGGCCAATGTTCCTGACAGCGGCTAGGTGATGCTACTCGATTCTGTTTCTCCCGCCAAAGCGCTCCTCGATTATATGGGTAGGATCATCATATCAAGACTCACATGTTGGCAATCGCGCAATTGTCGAGGCGGCTTCTCCATCGAGATACCGTCGTAAGTAAAACACTTTGTTGTGTAGGAGAGGGCGGTATTCAAATGAAATGTCTGCTCGAACTGCTCACAGAATCCACTCCACTGATTTATGTGTCCCTTAAATGTTGGCATATCGAGCTTCGCAAGGCTCTGTCGATCAAAATGGTCCGACAAGGCAGCGTTATCAACAAGGCTGCGACAAGGCTGCGAAAATGATGATTACGGAGGAAAACCGTGGGCTCTCTCGGCTCGTTCCAACGCCTGAATCCGACACGGTATTTTGACAAGCATGCTGAATGCCTGGCTGTGGTACTCAGCTGCAGTCGCGTATTCCACTTCTTACTCATCATCTGCTATGGGATGCTCGATCTCGTTGTCAATTTTTGAGAGAATGTCATTGCTTGAAGAAAGGCGGTCAGGCCTTTTTTTTTTGAGCTCGGGGATGTCAACATCGGGCGCATTCAGAAGAGACCTGGCTTTCTGAATGATGTTTGTATGTTGCGTTCGTGGGGCCACTCGCTTTATCTCTAGACGATCCATTAGTCTATGTTGCGTGCGAACGCGCAGCTGACTTGCACGGAAGTCAATCTTCACATACGCGTTTATCATTCCTCACTACTTGTGGCACCGTAGAGGTACGAGCGCGCATTCTTTATTATAGCACTTCTTTTTCTGCAGGCTGGACAGCCTCCTGGGCCCACCCAGGCGCCTGGGAGCAGCGAGAGCTGCCAGGCGGCCTCTTCATGAATGAAGACGTTGTTTGGAGGCAGCAGAGAGCTGTCATCATGTCCGGGAGCATTCGCAAAACTGGAAATGGAGGTCACGTGAGGAACAGTTTGGCGGACGAGCGCTCGTTGCCGACGTGATTCGTCAATGCTTTGGCAGTAGGTGATGACGGCTGCAATGGTGGTATGATTATTAGCCAGGAGCACTTGGAAAGCACCGTCTTCTGTGCCTTTGAGGATTTATTTATTCTTACCTTCCTCGGTCGTCGTTCGGCTCACTCGGTTGCAAAGATCGATGATGTCCTCGATATAAGTAGTGAAATTCTCGCCCGGCTGTCGGCCACGTTGGCAGAGGCGCAGTTCGGCGCGGAGCTTTCGAACGGCCAGGCGGCCGATGCCTCTACGAAGGCATTCTAATAGCCATTTCATGTCGCAATAGTTAAAGGAGGATGTCGGAGGTAGCATCTTGCGACATCCGCAAGATGAAAATTAACGGTGGTGAGTTTTGTCGGATCATACCATTCGTTGTGGTTGCTCACCCGTCCGTACGACGAAAGCCAGTCGTCGACGCAAGTATCCGCGGTGCCACTGAACGCAGCTAGGTCTCGATGACGAACGGCACCGCAGGTGGCTTGTCCAGTTGGAGAAGTGGGTCGCTCACCGGCTTCGTCTGGCATGATCTTGGCAGTAGTGGTGGGCCGAGTGCGGCTCCGAAGTTCCAAAGCGAGTCGTTAGGGTATCCCGCATCTCGACAGGTTGCTACAGGGTTGATTGACGTTTAGCGTTAGCCGTAGGCGCAGTGACGTCGGGTCGAGTGCAGAGCAGCCGAGTGGACCCAGCCACACCCCAGCGCGAGGAAAGCAGCGACACCAACCTTTGGTCTTTGTCTTCGTCACTTCATGAATCATCCTGCCGCAGCGAGGCTTGTGCTATCTTCGTCATTGCAAAAGTAACAGTCTGGCCTGGCACCTGGAGCTTCGTAATGCCACAGATAAAACTCCGTAGATGGTCCCAAATGCGTTGTCTTCAAAATAAGTCAAACCCTAATTGGTTACTATGTTTTTTCGAGAGATTTGACTTTTAAGTTCTAATGCTCATTCAGGTAGTCAGTGCGGCCGAGAGAGGGCGCCAGGCACCTCTCACGCCTCATGACTGTAATTTCTGTGCCATGTGTCAAGGTGCTTTAGCAGTTGCTCTGCAAAGACTGATTTCTGTAGCCTGTTTTGTTTTTCCTACTTCAATCTGAAATAGTAAACGATGAAAACAAGAGCACTCCAGATATTGACACAATAACAATACCTGAATACGGACATTCATAATGCCCTGCTTGTGTAACATCGATCATAGCACAGTGCCCAAAGTCATTCTGAGCTCATCAAACCTTCTTTTTTATCCTAAATAAAGTGCTCCTTCTTACACTGTCGCATTGTACAGTTGTTTTGCTAACATACCTGAAAACCACATGTCAGAATGTGCCATTTACAGTCGTATTTCTTGTGTTACTGAAGGGTTGGTATCATACTGTGCCTCCTAAATTTTTTCACAGTTACATCTACACGCATCCATTCATCCTGAAGCTATGAGCCTGAAAGGAGGTGACTTCATTGTGCTGAGGAGCTTTAGACAGCAAACCTTAAGTAATTGGGTTTCTCGGAAACGTGTTATCATGCTCCATGTGCTGCTAATATATTTTTAATGCTTGGAAACATCGACCAACATGCATTTTCGCCGAGTGCTCCAAGGCAAATTTTATGTTCAACTTTGTATTCTGTAAGGTTGCTGTTTAATAAATAATACGACGACGACGACGATATGCCCAAAATGCGCTCACAAGGGCATTAAAAATAAGCTACCAAGGACCTATACTTTATTAAAAGCAAATCCTAGGGACTAAGGAATATATAAAAAAAGGTGGAATTAAGGAAAAATCTCGGAGGTATAAAGCATCACTTAATTCTGGCGCTGTCTGGTATACAATATAGAGCGCTGTACCAGCCATATGCGAAGGTACAGTAATAGCGAACTTTACCAAGCCCTCTCTCGCTATACAATCACGCCATTAGAGCAATAAGCAGCGCCGTATGGAGCACAGAAAAATAGAACAAACTCACATAAAGCTGCTCAACGTCGAGTACTGAAGGCATAAACAATGGATCACCTCGTAAAAAGAGGCCGCATCAAGTCACTATCAAAGTCACGAAAGGTTCTGCCAGCGTGCCTTTGTTTGTCTTAGCACGACCATGGACAAAGAACCTTCTCTATCGATCAAGGACGCTCATCTGGCAGGTGTCCGCTGGAAGAAACCAAGTGGGAATCAAGCCACGCCACTAGCGCATGCAACTTTGGCTGTCTCATACCTTCATGCGTGCAGTGGCTCATACATGCGCTTTATATATTGTGCAGTCCCTCAACATTAGCGTGTCGTATACTGAAGGTTGAATAACAACCAGGCATTGCACAAGTATTGCTACATATGCGATGGATTTGTGAAGAACTGTGAAATATCAAATTATGCAGCAGTCGTGGTGCAATAGAGTAATTATTATTGCATAGATGTTTAAGCAAATACCACTGTAGTTCACATCCTCCCATCAGTCACTCATTTAAGTATCACTGTAATAATAGTGAAGCAATAGTAGCAAATCAACTAAGCTTATCAAGACAGATGTTATTCTACAGGAAAGGCCGGTTAAGTGCTCATTGTATAGTTACTGTTCAGTTCCTTATCTCCCGCCATGTACATTTCCTGTCTTCACTGCTGAGTCTGTGGAAAGATGTCAAAATATGTTGTTTATTACCTGAGGTATTTTTGAGTTAGGTCAATGTATCCATAATTAGTGGAAAATGTCTGACCTACAACTTCAATTCATTCTTGAAGCTCAATTTTTGGTTTGTTGCCTTATACTATTTGTTAATCGTTATGGAGAGACATCCAACATTGTGATAAGCGGTGGAGTGTATTTTAGCCTCATATGACAAGGTTCACCGTAATCTGATTCTGCACTGTGTTGCATTTGTGTAGAATATCAGAACGTTTTGGCGCGTTTGAGTTCTTGTCTCATGCGCAATCCTGTATTATTGCGCAACCCTGTATTATTGACCTGCACAGCGAAATTTCCGATGGGGCAATTCTTACTGTCTGAAGCTCATTATAATATTGTGTCACAGTGATAACAGTGTTTCATACTGGGAAACAGAGGCAATTAGTGAACTATGTAACTATCGAGGTCAGTTCATTACTCAGCAGGACCGGCACTTTACAATGCAGGTTCTCTGGTCGGTAAATTAAATTTGATTTCTGGAGAATTTACACCGCAAGTTCATTTGTCAGAATTCTGGTTCCTTTGTCCTATCTACTAAGCAATTTCGAGTTGTCGATTAGTCGTTTACCTCTTCGTAGTGAACATTTAAAGCACGCAAATAACTCATTCGATAAACAAGATTTGGCAGAATCGGTTTCTGGCCGATCTTGAAAAAAATGTAAATTCGGAACGCTTAGCTTCTCCTGCAGTACTTTCATAACTGTCATTTTAGGCTGCATAACACATAAACAAGATCCCTATTATAAACAAGCAAGCACAGTTAGCGCGCTGGCTGCGTTGGCCCTGTACGAGAACACCGCACATTATTAAAGGTTGCTTTGCAAACTTTTTTCACACGTATCATGGTCACACAGAAAACAGATAAAAGCCTCGCTTGGACTACGCAGATAAATTTTCTTCATATGGCAGCATAGGAGAATAAAACATCTCTAATGTGCACAGTTTAAGATCTCATCCATGTGTTGGGTGGTAAGTTGCATTTGGTTATCTTGCTTGTTTATGATAGCCAACGCGCTAGACATTTGAATTTCGAATGAAAGATGTTTGTTGAATTAGTGAGTTTCACTTGCCAAAACCACGATTTCATTATGTGGCACGCCGTAGTGGGGGACCATCGAAGAATGTTGACCACCAGGGGATCTTTAGCGTGGCCGCCATGCACGGGACATGGCCACCTTTGCCTTAAGGAAGCATGTCAGGCTGGCAAAGGACGGGCTCCAATGGTTAATAAATATTTATTTCAAACAATACAACCCAAAAAAGACATCTGTACTGGCATAAGCTTCACCCAAAAATATGGGTTCTTCCACAATATAGACTTTAAATAACGCCAGTGATTTTTAACACATGCCTTTTGTGAAATAGGAAACATAATTACTATTAGCCCGACATATGCTCTACTGAGAAGCTCTATTTTTAGTCCATTCAACTAACAATGTTAATGATTTTGATAGAAGATAGAATGATAAATGTGCATTGTAAAATGACCATGATAATTTTGTCTTCATTCCACATTGATGCTGCTATAATCACATATGGAGTCATTCTGATCCAGACAAGCCAGGCCTTCTATGGCCCGCAGTGCCGTAGCATCACTTCGGTTGTTACGTAAGCTTGTCTGAAATAAGGGGGAACAAGATGGTTGCCATTTGAGCGGCTTGTAGATTGGCCCAAATGACGCATAAAGATAACTCACTGTCGGCTACAGGAGCACAGTTTGTTTCATATATGAGCTTCACTGTTGCCAGAAAACTTCGCCGTCAATTGTCAATTATTTTGACCTCGGTTCAAGCCCATCTCTCAAGGTTGAGTCGCTATGACTTGAGAGATGGTTGGTTACGTAAACAACGTGTAACACACACCACGTGCTATAAGTAATTAATTTCAGTTTTTCACTTCACTTGTGCGTATTTTGCGTCGCACAGAGGGTAGGGAAACGGCTGCCTTCTTGTGATAATCACCTTTGAAAATGAACGAGATGAAGGGAAACTGAGGAGCTTCATTTTCTTTTGACACATCCACGTGAAGCTAACAGACAATAAAGCCAAGATAACGTCAGGAAAGAATTATTATGGCTGTACCTGAAATGGTACAAGTATGTAAACCATAATAATACGAATTTCATCTCCCTATAGTAGTGAGCGTCATCCACGCCACAAAGGAAGCGTAAAAAAATAGGCACAAGTGTATCGTCATTGTATCACAAATGTATCGTCATGCAGCAGTTAATGCTGTATGCATTAACTGCTGCATTTTTTTTTATTTATGCCTTGTCTTTCAAAAAAACCTGTATTATCGTAAACTTTACATGTTGCCATTGTTTGTTTGTATTAATAATTCTTGTCATCATGCATAGGAGGTCCCATTTCAGTTTTTAACTACGGGACCTCCTTCTGTATATACTTACCATGTAATTAACCCCGTTTTTTGTATTGAATAAACTGATTCTGATTCTGATTCTGATGGCACTGAACAAATCTGAAATATATAAATAGGTATGTTTGTACGATCACAAACACTGAAGCCGACCAACTGGCTAATCTGGCAGATAATTCCACTTTAGTCAAACCAACTGTATCACTGACGGTGAACAGAGTTCGGGCCGATGCTAAAATCATGAGAAATAATTATGGTAGTATCTAAGGGGTGTTCCTTAAGTTGACGCTAATTGTATGAAGTCTTATGCAAAATGTAGACCGTCATCTAGGGTTCCCGATTTTTGCTGGTGCCAGCCGAAACGCATGTGGGCACTTTGGTGGATCCTCACGTATTGGAAGTGCCGTATCCATGCATTACCTACAGCGTAACACAAACCGAACACACAAGGCGGCTCAAGGTCAGAAACACAGTGCGGCTTTCTGTAAACTTGTGTGTTGCATTGGTTCTACAATGTACGTAATGTCTTATCAACTAGCTCATCAGTACGTTTTTCTGAGTAGCCAGACAATTTTCGGTAAAATATCCATCATTCAGCTAGGCCTTGACGCGTGCGCGACCTCTTGTTGAAGAACACGAAACACGTTCTCATGGACTGTTTATGTTAAAGCATCAAAGACAGCCATGTCTGCTCGGGAACAAATCTCCTTCATGAGCGGACTCTCAATAGAAAAGTTGCTTCGACCATGGCATAATGCGTCATCAAAGTGATCTACCGCACAAGTATTAAGGAGGCACTAAAGAGAAAGCGCCGCGTCCCAGATAACCTGCGCAGAGGTTTAGCAAAGCACGAGGAAAAAATTCTTTTAGCACTGAATTACTGTTGTGTTCTATTCTGTTGAAGGAATAAGTTGGAAGCGCAAGACAGGAGTAATTGGAGGTCACAATGAGAGGCCTATGTCCTGACGTGGACCTTAAAATAGACTAAATGATAATGATGATGATGACTGTTGTGTTTTATAGAATGCTCACTGTGCTTAAACGTGTGTTTGTCACAATACCAACGGCTACACTTAAATATCCATCATTACGGGTTGTTGAAGCTGAGCACTGACCAGGACAAGGCAGGGAGAGACAATAATATACGACACGCGCTGCACTCGCAACTAATTTGTTTCAGAACAAACACTTCATATTTTGATACTTGCGCATGCACAGACGTCAAAGATATGAAAGGCAAAATGAAACGCACGTTTAAAGTTACATACCCGCACACACTCGGGCGTCAAAGACAGGCAACATATCTAACACGGTCTGCAAGCCTACCCTTTTCCTACTACCACCAGTTCTGACTTTTCTGGCGAGCACGTTTTTTTCTGGCAGGTAGTAGTACGGCCGCGGGTGCAGAAAAGACTCAAGGAAGATATTAGAGTGGTGCTAGACGGAGAAGACATCGGAGAATATTGCCGGGCCCCAGTGTCAAGATCCTGGGACTGGTTATACAAGCAAACAACAAGGCGGAAGCGTCTGTGAGAATGCTAAAGCACACGACGGAGCAAATACTGCACATTCTCCGCAGAATGGCGATGAGACGCAGAGGAATGAAAGAGAACGACACCCTAAGGCTCGTACAGTCCTTCGTGGTTTCCCGAATTACGTACGTGGCACCGTTACTCCAGCTGAGCATGGTCGAAAGTAACCAGATCGACGTGATAATCCGAAAAGCAATCAAGCAAACCATCGGAGTCCCGATGAGTGCCTCCATGGACCAACTCAAGAGGTTGGGCCTGCATAACACGGTGGACGAACTGATCGAGGGCCCCCTCTCCAGCCAGAGGCATCGCCTAAGTCAAACGAAGGTCGGCAGAAGAGTCCTGAAGAAGATCGGCTGGAAGGAGATGAGACAGACGGATCGAGGACAACTATCACACGTCTGGCTAGAAGCCATCAAGGTAAAACCACTCTCCAAGAACATGAGCCCCGCACACCACAGCAGCAGACAGGAGGCCAGAGCAAAGGCTTACAGCAGGCTGCTGGCTGGGCAGAAGGGGGTAATCTTCACAGACGCCTCCAAAGACAGAGGAAAAAGCTGGGTGACCGTAACGGGGACAACCAAAGAAAAGCTGCAAACGTGCGCGACGGTAAAAACAAACGACGTCGACGAAGCAGAAGAGTTGGCAATTGCCCTGGACCTCACTATACAAGGCCGGACCAGAGTGGTCATAGACTCGCAAGAAGCGTATTGACACGTACACATGTTTATCTTTCACCGATGGCCGCTTTCAACATTGGCTGACAAATGTTAAACGTTATCGCTCGGCGCAGGACGCGCCTGCATTGGAAGCTTCTCGGACGTTATCAATGCTTCTATCCGTCGTCTGTGGTCACCGACGCCCATGTAATCTGATTGTATGAGCGATGCGAATTGTCTAGAACTTTCTGGAAGACACGCGGGCATCAGGGATTAATCTGGAACCTTCGATGACTCAGGTATAAAAGCCGACGCGTTTCGCCGCTGATCAGATTTCGACGATCGCCGACTGTGTTCGCCGCTATCGTTGTGCTTCAAGTGTAACTTGCTTTTGTGGGCACAGGTTCGCCCAATAAAGAATCAGTTTCGTCATTCCCAGTTTTACGACTGTTTGCTTCATCGTCACTACTACGTGACATCTGGTGGAGGTGCTTTTATGTCCTTGTACCGGACCCCCCCGTCCAGCCGTGAGCCAAGCCCACACCGTCTAGAAGACGTCGACGCCTACCCCGACCAGCGAGCTAGTCGCAGGCTACTGAACCTGCCACCGGAGTACGAACCCCTACCTGAGAAGACCAAGAGGACAAAAGTCATGACCTCGGCAGCAGCTACCATGACAGCCCCTGTGCCAACATCTGCGGTCGTGATGCAACAATCCAGGGAGCCGCCGACTTTCCGCGGTTCGCCATGTGAAGACGCCGAAAGCTGGCTGGAGGCATACGACCGGGTCGCTACGTTCAACAAGTGGGACTGCGACGAAAAGCTGCGCCATGTTTACTTCTCTCTTGAAGATGGCGCCAGAACCTGGTTCGAGAATAGGGAACGTTCACTAACAACCTGGAACCTCTTCCGAGCCGCCTTCCTGGACACCTTCACGAGCGTCGTCCGTAAAGAAAGAGCTGCAGCCTTGCTGGAAAACCGTGTACAGCTCCCGAATGAGGGCATCGGTATGTACACTGAAGAAATGACTCGATTGTTCCGGCACGCCGATCCAGCTATGCCCGAAGACAAGAAAGTTCGCTTGCTCATGCGGGGAGTTAAGCAGGAGCTATTCGCCGGACTGGTACGGAATCCACCAACAACAGTCCAAGACTTTCTCTCGGAGGCTACGACGATCGAGAAAGCACTGGACATGCGCAACCGGCAATACAATCGCCGTTCGACGCCACACTACGCCGAAGTCCAAGGACTTTCCGACGACCTACGAGACACCCTCAGGGCGATAGTACGCGAAGAGCTGCGGAAGTTGCTACCGTCGTCGCAGCCTCAAGTTGCTTCCATCGCCGATATCGTGCGGGAGGAAATCCAGCAATCGCTAGGACTTCCCGAATCGCCGCAACCCCAGCCGGAAGCGATGACATACGCCGCCGTCGCCCGTCGTCAAGGCCCCCCTCCGCGCTCGCGCCAGGGCCCCGTAACGCCGCAATTCCGTCGCCCAGCGCCGCCGCCGCAGCCAGCATGCCCGCCCGTCGCCCAGCGCAGCTACCCGAGAAAAAACGGACATTTGGCGCGCCCCCGACCACCACCCGCTCTGCTATCACTGCGGGGAAGCCGGCCATGTCTACCGCCGATGCCCATACCGCGAGATGGGCCTACGAGGGTTCGCCGTCAACGCGCCACGTCCACAGCTTGGCGAGCGACCACGTGACATCGCCGACTACCTCGCCGGAGCTCAGTGGCAACCACGACGACCCTCACGCTCGCCGTCACCAGGCCGCTACATCTCGCCCCATCGCCGTCAGTACACCGGTCCCACTCGGGGCCGATCTCCCAGTCCTTACCCGGGAAACTAAAGGCAGCAACCGATGGAGGTGCGGTTGCTGTACGACGCAATACCGAAGATCCTCCGCCGCCGACGAAGAAGATTCGCGAATCACCACGACGAGGTATCAGCACACCACCTGGCAAGAGCCCTAACGACAACACTTCGCCGCCGAAAGAAGACCTACCGACGCGACGTAGCAGCAGCGGAGCAAGCCGACGCAGCCGTGATCCGACGCCACGACTTAACCGCAACGCCAGACGACGGTCTACCGACTTAGACGTGCTAATCGATGGTCATCACGTCAATGCTCTCGTCGACACTGGAGCCGACTATTCCGTCTTCAGTGGCCCGTTCGCCGCCAAGTTGAAGAAGGTGAAGACTGCCTGGCAAGGACCCGATATCCGTACAGCGGGAGGCCACCTAATAACGCCGGCTGGAATCTGCACAGCACGAGTCACTGTGAACAACCGCACTTACCCGGCGAGCTTCGTAATCCTGCAGCACTGCTCCAGGGATGTCATCCTAGGCATGGACTTTCTAAACCAACACGGTGCAGTCATCGACTTAAGGTCCAAGTCGGTAACGCTTTGAACGCACAACGCGATACCACCGGATACAGACATCAGTTACCATGCCTTGAATGTGCTAGAAGAACAAGTCACCGTTCCGCCTCGCTCCAGCGTAATGATTTCCGTCGGTACCGAAGTGCATGCAGACATGGAGGGCGTCATCGAGGGCGATCATCACTTACTGCTCGACCGTGAAATTTGCGTCGCTAGAGGCATAGCTGAGCTACGTGCAGGGAAAGCAAGGGTGATGCTAGCGAACTTCAGCCCCGAATACAAACACATTAACAAAGGCACCACGGTCGCCTACATCGACGAAATAGTACAAGCCAGCAGTGCTTTCGCCTTCACGGATTCCAGTGCACCTGCAACGACGACTATAGTACCTGAACCAACTTTCGACGTCAATCAGAACCTTCCCAGGCATAGGAAAGAACAACTAAAAGCTCTGCTCATGCAATACAAGGACTGCTTCTCGTCGTCGTCAAAAGTTCGACAAACCCCTGTCGCCAAGCACCGCATCATAACCGACGAAAATGTCCGCCCACTCCGTCAGAGCCCGTACCGAGTTTCGGCGCGTGAACGCGAGGCCATAAGGCAACAAGTCGACGAAATGCTACGCGACGACATCATCCAGCCGTCCAAGAGTCCGTGGGCGTCCGCCGTGGTGTTAGTGAAGAAGAAGGATGGAACCCTACGTTTCTGCGTCGATTATCGTGGCCTCAACAAGATCACGAAGAAGGACGTATACCCCCTCCCACGGATTGACGACGCCTTGGATCGACTCTACAACGCAAAGTATTTTTCGTCGATGGACCTCAAAACCGGCTACTGGCAAATCGAAGTCGACGAGACGGACCGGGAGAACACTGCCTTTATAACACCAGACGGACTGTTCGAGTTCAAGGTCATGCCGTTTGGTCTTTGCTCGGCACCTGCGACTTTCCAACGCGTCATGGACACAGTACTGGCAGGCTTGAAGTGGCAGACTTGCCTCGTGTATTTGGACGACGTCGTTATGTTTGCCTCACGCTTCGAAGAACACCTGCGGCGCCTTGAAACAGTTCTTCAAGCTATCAAGACCTCCAGACTCACGTTGAAGCCAGAAAAATGCCGCTTCGCATACGAGAAGCTCTTGTTTCTGGGCCATGTCATCAACAAGTCTGGAGTGTGCCCTGACCCACAGAAAACGGCGGCCATCACTGACTTTCCTCCGCCCGCCGACAAAAAGGCAGTGCGTACATTTCTTGGCCTGTGCGCCTATTACAGGCGCTTCGTCAAGGATTTTTCACGGATCGCCGAGCCACTGACGTACCTCACGAAGGCCGACGTCGAGTTCAAGTGGGAGACGCCGCAAATCGAAGCATTTGAAGAACTGAAGCGACGCCTACAATCGCCGCCCATCCTTGCGCATTTCGACGAAAACGCCGATACCGAAGTCCACACCGACGCAAGCAGCGTAGGACTCGGCGCCGTGCTTGTGCAGAGGACTGACGGACTAAAAAGGGTTGTAAGTACGCTAGCCGGTCGCTATCGAAGGCGGAATCAAATTATCCACAACAGAAAAGGAATGCCTCGCCATCATCTGGGCTACATCAAAGTTTCGCCCCTACCTCTATGGCAGGCCCTTCAAAGTTGTGAGCAACCACCACGCCTTGTGTTGGCTAGCTACTTGAAGGATCCTTCAGGTCGCCTCGCACGATGGAGTCCTGAGACTTCAAGCATTCGACATCACCGTCGTTTACAAGTCCGGGCGAAAGCACTCTGACGCCGACTGCTTGTCTCGCGCCCCCGTCGAACCGCCGCCACAGGATGACCAGGATGACGACACTTTCTTGGGACCCATCAGTGCCGACGAATTCGGCGAACAACAGCGAGCCGACCCGGAACTAAGGAACCTTGTAGATTACCTGGAAGGCAAGACCGTCACTGTGCGAAGGTGTTCAGGCGAGGATTGGCGTCGTTTTCTTGCAAAACGACATTCTCCTAAAGAAGAACTTCTCGCCTCTCCGAGCCAACTACCTCCTCGTGGTACCCTCAGCATTGCGTCCAGAGGTTCTGCAAGCTCTCCATGACGACGCAACGGCTGGACACCTCGGTTTTTCCCGCACGCTCGCGATGATACAAGAAAATACTACTGGCCTCGCCTCTGTGCCGACGTCGCCCATTACGTAAGGACATGCCGAGACTGTCAGCGACGCAAAACACCGCCGACAAGGCCAGCCGGACTTCTACAGCCGATCGAGCCACCTCGCCGACCGTTCCAGCAGATTGGGATGGACTTACTGGGGCCTTTTCCGACGTCGACGTCCGGGAATAAATGGATCGTCGTAGCTACGGACTACCTCACCCGCTACGCCGAAACAAAAGCCTTGCCCAAAGGCAGTGCTGCCGAGGTAGCCCGATTCTTCGTTGAGAACATCCTCCTGCGTCACGGTGCCCCAGAAGTCCTCATCACCGACAGAGGTACTGCCTTTACGGCAGAACTAACTCAAGCCATCCTGCGATACAGCCAAACAAGCCATCGCCGGACCACCGCCTACCACCCGCAGACGAATGGCCTCACCGAGCGCCTAAATAAGACCATCGCCGACATGCTGGCAATGTACGTCGACGTCGAACACAAGACGTGGGATGCCATCCTTCCGTACGTGACCTTCGCATACAACACGACCGTGCAAGAAACAACGCACATGGCGCCGTTCAACCTGGTCTACGGAAGGAACCCGGCAACGACGCTTGACGCCATGCTACCGGACGTCACCGACGAAGAAAATCTCGACGTTGCCACCTATTTGCAGCGTGCCGAAGAAGGTCGACAGCTCGCCCGACTGCGCAACAAGAACCAGCAGAGGACCGACAGCCGACACTACAACCTTCGACGACGCTACGTCAAGTACCAGCCCGGTGACCGTGTTTGGGTCTGGACTCCGATACGCCGACGAGGACTTAGCGAGAAGCTGTTACGTCGCTATTTCGGACCATATAAGATCACCCGACGTATTGGCGCACTGGACTATGAGGTCGTGCCAGACGGCATTTCGCAATCACAGCGGCGCCGGGCACGACCTGAAGTCATCCACGTGGTGCGTCTTAAGCCTTTCTACGCCCGCTGACAAACTTAGGTACTTTGTTACTTTGTTATTGTTTTTTGTTATTTTACGCATGGTTTTGTTTTCGCTTTCGTGTTTGTTTGTAGCATCGGGACGATGCTTTTTAAGGGGAGGGTATTGACACGTACACATGTTTATCTTTCACCGGTGGCCGCTTTCAACATTGGCTGACAAATGTTAAACGTTATCGCTCGGCGCAGGACGCGCCTGCATTGGAAGCTTCTCGGACGTTATCAATGCTTCTATCCGTCGTCTGTGGTCACCGACGCCCATGTAATCTGATTGTATGAGCGATGCGAATTGTCTAGAACTTTCTGGAAGACACGCGGGCATCAGGGATTAATCTGGAACCTTCGATGACTCAGGTATAAAAGCCGACGCGTTTCGCCGCTGATCAGATTTCGACGATCGCCGACTGTGTTCGCCGCTATCGTTGTGCTTCAAGTGTAACTTGCTTTTGTGGGCACAGGTTCGCCCAATAAAGAATCAGTTTCGTCATTCCCAGTTTTACGACTGTTTGCTTCATCGTCACTACTACGTGACAGTATAGAAGCTTCCAGTCGGGCTGGTGCCCGGTTTGGTGCTTCGGGCGCTCAAAGGCAAGGAACCCCCGAAAGAGGAGAGATAGATTAATCTGGGTTCCGGCCCACTCCTCAGTGGAGGGCAATGAGTTTGCTCACCAGCAGCCCGAGCGCTATCACACCGAGCCGCAGCCACGGAGAGGGAAGAGGAGAACGCAAAGAGCCAGCCACTGGTCACGTGCAAAGAATAGTGGAATATTACAGAACGGGAGACAGAGCTTCCCCGAGCCAAGCTCAAGTTAACGAGGTAGCAGCAGACAACAAATAAGCAGATCCAGACAGAGTCTTTCCCACCCCCATTTACTAAACCGCATGTACCCGAGCCAGTACGGGCAAGAATGCCCCGTGTATCACGAGCCAGGTACACTCCAACACATGATAGCAGAATGCAAATTTAGCCACCAACAACCACCACTCCTCATCAACCCTAACCCCAACATGATCCCCCTACCCATCCAACCAATTAGAGCGATGGAAGATCTTGCTGTCCAGCCCCGCCCTGGAAGACCAGCTTTGGCTCGTAACCAGGGGCCAGGCGGCGAGAACAGCATATTGCTAAGGCGTGTGGTATTTGATTGTTTGACCGTGGCGCGCGGGCGCCATCACTCGAGAAAAGAAGAGGAAGAACGAGCTGGGCTCGCGCTGTGACTCTAACCGGTCAGCGCTGCAACCGCTGTTGTAAATATAACCTGTAAATAGTTGCTCGTCTTACTGACTCGTCCTTCGCGTAACATTGTGGTGGAGGTGGAACGTTCCCCGTCCTCGCCACGGAGCTCCGAAGCGGCCGCACCATCGTCTTCTCAGCCATGGCTTCCGATGGAAACAACCCGTCGCCACCTACACCTGCGGCGCCTAGCACAACGTACGTTACGGTTCCTAGTCTCCGTGATCCTGGGACATTCTCCGCCCAAATGGCGTTGACGTCGACGACTGGCTCAGCATGTACGAGCGTGTTGGCCGAAGCCACCACTGGGACCCTACCATCATGCTTGCCAATGTGATATTTTATCTGCGCGGGACACCGTGTGTCTGGTTTCGCAGCCATGAGGTTGAGCTAACCAGCTGGGACGCTTTCAAAGAGAGGCTTCGCGACCTATTTGGCAACCCGTCAGATCGCCAACAGGCTGCACGAAAGGAGCTTGGCACCCGTGTCCTGTCGTCGACAGAATCATATGTCTCCTACATACAGGAAAGTGCTCGCGCTTTGCCGGAAAGTCGCTGG